>NC_072785.1:15143370-15443370 GCF_022539595.1 Amphiprion ocellaris
GCCTGACAGCAGGAGATGGCAGAATAACGAATGAAGACGCTCAACCTGTTATTTCCGTTCTGTGTCAGCTGACTCTGCTTTGTGTAAAACTTGTCGAGCAATTCCTGGATCTCCATTCGAACCATCTCTTTTTCAGTCAGCTGCGTCTGAAGACAGGTTATACAAAACATGAGTATTGATGGGAGTAGTAAAATATGATGAAACAATTAAATGTAATTGCATTTAATAAAAAGTGCAAATGCAGCGACAAAATCAATTTAATTAAGTGGTTTTGATGGACTGTCAACCACCGTAAAATGAACTATGTAAGGTACAAAAAGATTTGTAAGACACAAAGTAGTCTGGCATAATTCAGTCTAATTGTGAATGGCTATATGTTCATTTAACAAACATATACCTTTAGTCTTTGGATTTCCTCATTCTTGGCAGCCCTCTCAGCGTTCAGCTCTGCTAACAGAATCTCCATGGTCATCATGGAGGAGCGTCTACTCTCCAGCTCCTGCTCCTGGCTCTCCAGCACCTGGGTCAGGTCCCTGTTGAAGCTTCCTGGAGTACAGGGTGTCTTAAAATCAAAGAAAGAAAAAAAGATGAGCACATGACTGCAATTACAAATGTAAGTCACAAGTGCTCCATTTGTGAAGCCATATTTAAAGAACAGTTGAACCATCAGCAGGTTTTACCCGAGGTAGTGATTTAGGCGTGACGGTTGGTTCAACAAGGGGTTTGAAAATTCCATTTCTGATTGTTTTCTCAACAGCTTCTTGCTGTTGTTGTACCTGGTATGAAAGGAGAGTGTATGAAATTACTAATTTTGATAAAATACTATCCTTCGGATTTTTTATGTTACAACTTATTTGTTTACTGTGCTAAGACATGCAAAAAACTTTACCTTCTGCTCTAGATTCTGTATCGTGACCTCCTTCTGGGCTGTTTGCTCTTGAGATGCTTGGAGGAGGCTGTTCTGCTCATCTAAGACCTTGGTGAGTCTCTCGACCTCTTCAGTGGCGTAAGCAATCTCCTCCTGCAAGACTTCAACCTAAGAACATACACACATACACATTATATGGTGTATTTTTCACAACATTTTTTATACCGACAAAACTGTGGTCATAACATTAGTATTGACAAACATTACATTACCTCTATTTTGTTGGATGCTGCCCTCCTGTCTAAAGTTTCTTTCAGGCCACAGATTTCTGCATGCATCTTACAGTTTTGCTCCTTGATGTCCTCCCTTTCAAGGCAGGCAGCACTGTATTTAGCCTGGAAGAGAGATGACATTATTATTAATATATACACACACTGACTGATTCAAATGTTACACCTGTCCGTATGATTTGGTAGTGAAATGTAATGGAGTAATGCATCAATTAGTAATGTTTTGTAGGACAGATAAGGGGTAAAATAAGAGGAAGAGTACCGTAATGTCTTTGATATCTCCAGACAGGTGGTTTATGGTCTGGTCCTTGTGGCTCAGTTCACTGCGGAGGTCTCTGGTTTGGTTAATCAGATCTAAAACAACGTCCTATCAAATAGCACAAAAGGTATTCAGAGGGACAGTAGACAAATTGAAAGTATTGTTTTCAGAGAAAGAAAGAATTGTTCACAGAGTCCTACTTTGTCCTGTTCAATCTTCTGCTCCAAGCTTTTTATCCTTTCATTGGCAGAAGCTAAATTTTGCTCAAAATCAGAAATTTTGGACACCTTCAAAACAAAAATAAGAAATGAGTGTTAACTCCTCAGCTGCAGTTACTGTTCTACTTTGCATATATGCACACATTCCTTATGACTGACCTGTTGTTGATTTTGTACTGTCAAGTCTGACACTTGTTTTCTGAGATGTGTATTCTGCTCCACAGTTTCAGTAAGTTCTCTGTAGGAACACACAATATACAAAGGTTACGCCTGTCAATAGCATCATTTTAAAAATTAAAACTGTTGGAAGCAGTTCAAATAGAAAGGCAAAACCCACAGTTATACTGTGCAAACTCACCTTGATGTGATTTCTTTATTTTCTCTTAACTGGGAGATCAGAGTGCTTGTGTGCTCCTGCTCACTTTGCAGAGAATTATTTAATGCCTAGAGTGAAAGAAAAAAAATCAGAAGAATAGCAAATTAAGACATAAGCCATAAAAATTAAGCCATAAAAACCTACATTTCTCATCAAAAATGGCTCCAGAGTTTCTGAGTTCACTAACCATGACTTGTGTCTTCAGTTCATCAGTCTCCTGCTGCTTGTCGTGCAGCTGCTGTCTCGCCTGATCAGCCTCAAACTTGGCCTCAGCTTGCAGCTGGTCAAATGAATCCTGCAGAGTCCGATGCTGCTCTAGAAGCTGCTCCCACTCCAGTCTGGAATGAAGATCACATTGTGGTTGCGAGCACATAAATACATGAGAGAAAGACGAGCACAGCACTATTTATTTGATTCTTACTTACTGGACTTTGTCAAGTTGGAGCTGTGTGCTGATCAGACTGTTGGAGAGCTGACTCATCTCTTTCTCCTGCTCATTCTGACCGTCTCTCAGTTCGTTCTTCACAGAGGCCAGCTCCTTATCGGATGACTGCAGCACCAAGCGTAGATCGCGTATCTCACTCCTCAGAACTGAAAGAAGAGGGAAGACCTTGATGTGCTTGTCTCCATCAATGGCTCAAGTGAAAACAACCCCAGCATGTGATTGGAAATTACAAGTTCTCAAACAGCAACCAGGGTCTAAGCCAATGATCAGGAGAAACATCAGAGCCTCACCTTGTGCAGCTTGCTGTTCAGACTGAAGGCTCTGTTGCAGGTTGTTAACAGTCTCTTGCAGGACGAGCTGATCTTTGTTCCTATTGGTTCTCTCAGCAGAAAGTTGCTGTATCAAGTGTGAACCATCAGGATAACAGGACAGATTAATAAATTGTATTAAGTTTTTCCAAGTTACCACACATTTTTTTTTTTTAACACAACATTCAGTTTCAATACGTGTAAATGAGGAAGTTCTACCTCATCCTTCTGGTCAGCTTCTTGTGACATCATAGTAATCTGCTCCTCAAGTTTTGCAATTTGCTGCAACAACTTGCTGTTTTTTAACTCCTCTTCATTTAGCTGTGTCTGAACACGACTGGCTTGATCCTGATGAGAAATTACAGAAAATATAAGACAACGGGAGGACTGGATGTGTTTTCTGTACACATGTATAAAGGATAATCCACAATAATTTACCTGCACTTGACGTAACTCCTCTGTCAAGGCCATCTCACCCATGTCTGATGGAGGCTGCTCAGCCCAGATGTTCTCCGCTTTATTATCTTCATCTTTCAGGTGGTCGGGGCTGGAGAGAGGCACGAAGCGGGACCGCAAATTGTATGCTTTGGTGGGCGTGGTGAGAATCTGGTATGATAAATATTTAAAAAGTAAAACAGATTTTATTTTTTCAGAATTGTAGAAAGTAGCCATGACAACAGGTTTCCGTTGTTTCACAGTTATGCAAGAACATATTTCAACACTGACTTACCTTTATAGTTTCAACATGAATTCTGTTCAGTTCAGAAACCTCCCGTTTTTTGTAAGCATTTGTGGCTTCCAAAATGTTTTCCAAATGCCTGTTGGACTTATCAAGGTATCTTTTCTCAGACTCCAACTGCGACATCTGTTTCCTAAAACACAAAGCACCACATTATGGTATTAAAAAAAAAACGTACTTTATGAAGGCACTGCATGGAAAATAGCATGTTTCTGTCTGCTAATTAAAGATCGACCACTTCTCTAAACAAAAACAGCTCTCTGTGAACCCATAAATCAGAGCTGTGCAGTTTTTTAATACAAACAAAAGTGGATAAACAAGCAGAGGAGTCGAGGCAAATATATGAAAATAGATTGAGATACTGTTTTGCCAAATTAAATCAAATGGAAGCTGGGAACCTACAATTCATTTCTGAAAGCAAATCCAATCCATAGTGCCAACAGTTATTGACAAAAAAGTCTATGAAAAAGAGTCTTGTGTATGCTTACAAATGTGTTCTACTATTTATTATTACTGGATTTCATGCATGTATTTCTGGTTTTTGGAGGGACTAGTTCCTCAGCATTTGCTAAGCTATTCTATACAATCACATTGTCACTTTGGCTTTTGAATAGTTTTTCTCAATAAATAACCTCCTTACTTGGTCACTTCTTTGTACTCCTCAAAGGCCCGAAGAGCAGCTGTGAGGTCTGACTGCTTCTGAAGAAGTTTAGCGTTCAGCTTCTCAATTGTAGCTGCTGAGACAGTATCTGTAGCCACAGTGGATGAAGAGACTGCTGCAGCTGTGGAGCAACATACGATTAATAAAGTGCTTTTTTTTTTTTTTTTTTTTAAATGTACAAAATGTTTTCTCAATTCTCTGATTACAATCCTCCATCTTACTTTCTGGGAGTCTTTCTGACTCTATAGCCATCTGAAAGGCGTCTTCCAACTCAGCAGCAACCTGGGCTGCAACCTCTTCAGCTTTAACCACTGATTCAAGCGAACGTAGTAGACGATTCTCCTCCCTGAGGCTGTAATTCTCTGCCGCATATCGAGTCATCTTTGGATGATGTTCAACCTTAAAGGGCAAAAGTGAGTGCAAGAAATAAGGCTGGTGATAAGCGATACATCCCGGAGTTAAGAGAAACGGTATGGCTATTATTAGAAGAAATCATTACCCATTACACATACAACCCTACTCTGCTTCCAGTTTAATTGCTTTGGATGAATCTCCTTTGACTGTTACAGGAAATAAAACATTAAATCATTGGAGTTTCTCACAGCAACCTTAAAAGGCTAAAGAATCTTTTTGGCATCTGAACTAGAGGACCTCTCCACCACCATGTATTTACACAATATGAAGACACAGTCATGAGATGTGGGCTAGACAGCGCTTAAAAAGCTTGACATTTTTTACCTGATCTCTTAAGATCTTAATCTCTTCTTTCAGCTGGTCAATCAAAGCCTGAGACTCCTTGTCTGAAAGCAAGCTTTGTCCTGCCTTCAGTTTTTTCTCAAGACGAGAGATGTGGTCTTCACGAAACCTGACAATCATACGGCTGGAATGGATGAACTTGTCCTTTTGTGTCCAGGCCTCCTCAAGCTGAGCCACCTTCTTAAGCAGCATCTGAGTGTGGTCAGGCATAACTGTAAGTTCCTTGCACCGAAGTTATTTCCCATAATAAAAGAGTACTTTCCCATAATAATGAACAATGCAAAACAACATTCCCCGTACCTTCTTCTCCTCGTCTTGCTTCCTCCACAAACGAACAGCAGACATAAACTTCGATTTATATGAGATGATGTGTTGCATTTCAGTGGTTGGGCCTGGCAAGAAAAGCCATTTTATATTTGTTAAAAAAAAATAAATAAATAAATAACGCTCAAGACTTAAGGCTCTTTGCTCCTCTTGAGCATTGGTTTGTAACTTTGACATGTAAATAGTTTAAACAGGATGTCACTTGGGTGAAAGTCAATGTATGCTTAATTTGTAGGCTGTTACCCATGGGGAGTTCAGGTCCTCCTGGTGCTATATCTCTCCCACAGTCCATTCCCTGAGCTGCCAGCACCTGTGCAAGCTGCTCTTTCAGCTTCTTCACTTCAGCCTGCAACTGCCTTACATTTCCCTGTGTGTCTTCATTGATGACAGCCTGGCAAAAGAGAAAAATTACACCAGGATGAAATAATAGAATGGTCTAAATATAGAATCACTGGAATCGTATTAATTCTGGTCCGTTTTAAATACAGTATATGGTTTTATTTAATGACAAATACCTTATTTTTGATCAGTTTTGCCCTCTGGGCAAACTGCAAAGTGGACAATGTTTCTCCAAAACACTTTGACCCAGGGTGTACATTTGCTATGATGTAAGTCTTTGCATTTCCTCCAAGAGAGTCCTGAAATACAAATAACAATAAAATAGTTAAAGTGTGTGTCACTGTATCTGAAAATATTGCACATACAATGACATATTTTCAATTAATTAACATCACTTACCCTGAGCAAGAAAGTGAGTTTAGAATCCCTGTAGCAGATGTGGCGATTCTTCCCATTGGACACATCCACCAAAGCCATGATCACCTGGCCAAGGCACATGAGCGAGCGATTGATACTGCTGGCCTCCTGAAAGAGACACAGTGCAGACAGCAACTGTTAGAAAATCACAAACGTAGTAGCGCAAAGTCAAAGCTTTCAGGCACAAAGCTTTACCTTGAGTCTGGAGCCCTCTGTGTGTGTGTCTTTTTGTCTCTCAGACCCTGCCAGATCAACCAGGTTCAGCTGAGACATTCGGATGTTCACTACTTCATTGATGGATTCTTTGGACTCCAAAGTCATAGTGAAAACTGCATGAGATCTTGAAGACTCGCGATTCATGGAGGTGGAGGCCACACGTCGATTGCGCCAGCCCATAGACAGCACCTAAGTGATTTCAAAGACAGTTAATAGGTTTCATTCACTCTTGATTGGTCAGACATGAATTTTATCAAATGTTAAAGTAAGCACAATAGCCTACCATGACTCACAAAGGAGGAATTCATACCTGGTAGGCTTCAGCAGCTGAGTTCACAAATTTCTCCACAGCTCCCTCAACAAATACACCCTTTTTGATGTTCTCCCTGAGGAAAAGGCTGGCTGAGGCTGTGTCCAGAAGGTCATATATTTGTTCATTGTATATCTCAATAAATGAGCATTTGCAGAGGAAATTCTTGGACTGGCCAGACTTCAGACAAAAAGGAAGAAGTGGCAATTAAAAAATGAACACATATTGATTTACAAAACAAAAATTACAAAAATATACAGAATATTAATATTGGGTTACAACACATTCAGGGCTTGAAACCAGTATTTTAGCAGCTAAACTAATAACACGTTTAGTTCAGAATTGATAGAATGTCGTTGCTCACCCTTTCCGCTTCTCTGTTAATGAGAAAAAACAGGTATTCAAAACTTCGAGGAATAACACCCCTTAGTTCATCTGTGAAGTTATCCAACTCAGATGGTCCTAGGCAAGATGGCAAGAAAAAAAAGGCACTTATTTTATTCTGCTGAATGATTTAACTAGTTTGTTGTATAGAGTATAGCTAATAATATGAAATACTTACCAAGCATTGTGAAAGTTTTCCCTGAGCCGGTTTGTCCACTGCAGAAGCATGAGCGAAATCCAGTTAGGAATCAACTGTGCCAGTAATCATTTTCAATTTTAGATTGAATATGAACAACATAAAGGGCACTTACTAGGCAAATATAGTACCATTGTATCCATTCATACAAGACTCAACAATATTCTTGGCCACGCTGGAGAATACAGAGTCCTGTTGGAGAACGACAGTTAAAGATCACACAAACACTTTTACTGGAATCAACTTTTTGAGTCATATAGGCTACATCTCCCAACATCTAAGTTACTATATTAGTCACATAAGTTAGTCTTAGCTATACTAGTGATATGTTTATAATGTAATAACCAAACCTGAGATGTGTCCATGTCAGCAACATGATCATAGGTGAAGGTTCGTGGTTCTGGTTTTGACAGCAGACGGATGGTGTTGGGTGAAGTGACCGTGAGACACAGACTCTGATCTCCATCTGTGGTCAGCCCTGTACCCTGAGTCAGGGGTCGCACTCGGACAAAAACTTTGATGGAATCGTTGTCACCACTGTAACCCCAGAAAGTAGCACTCACAAAAGAGAAAAACTGAACTGAAGATGGAATTTAAGAACAGCAAGTCAAAGGAATGTTTTAATAGTCTTCCTGTGAAACGGTAAACCTAACAAGCAAACTGATCAACACCTTGGAAAGAGGAAAAAACAACCATACACAGACACACAGTAGTCGCCTGGTCCTGGATCAATAGTATAAGGTAGTTACAGTTAAACTTTAACGTTACTATCTGTACAGTTAGCAACGTGTACAATGTGAATAAAGCAAGCAGAGCACAATAAAAGTTAATTACCTGGCAGCAATGTGGGTTGAATCGGCAGATCCTGTCGACATAATTATGAAACTGTTAAACGTTTGTTCAATTTAAGTATTTTCTTGCAGCTGTAGCTACATTACATCAACAAACGTAGATTTTCACGTTAACGCATCACACGGTCCTGCTAGCATTAAGTAATCATAACAGAGGTTACATTAACCTGAGAGTGTTAGCTAAGTCGTGTTAGCTGATGCCAAGTCGGTCACTAGCTCGCTAACGTTACAAAAACAGAACATGATGGCGTCTACGAGCTGGATTGACAACGTATTAGTTTACAACCCGAACACAGAAGTGTTTGTCGCGCTACCTTTTCCACTGGAATTCATTGTAGACGGAGAAATATTCGTCGCTACGTGGTTAAAGTTATTTTCTTCACAACATGTCAACCAGACGAGGAATGACTGATCTGTTTACATCCTTTAAAATTGGCGGGCAGGTTCTCCTCTTCTTCTTTTTCCTGTTTCTTCTTCTTCTTCCCTTTCTTTTCACAGGGGCTGATAAACACCTTGTAGGTGCATTACCGCCACCTACCGGAGGTAGGGCCAGGACGGTTACTGCACTATTACTATCACCGTTACTACTACCACCACCACTACCACTACCACTACTACTACTACTACTACTACTACTACTACTACTACTACTAATAATAATAATAATAATAATAATAATGATAATAATAATAATAATAATAATAACAATAATAATAATAATTAGAAGAAGAAGAAGAAGAAAATACATGTCATCTGCAATATGTGAGTTTGGAGAGCAAATTTAAAGATCTATCTAACTCACTGATATTTCAAACAGTATAAAAATGCATCATCCATTGCTTCCCATTGCCTCTACTTCTTCCAAACTTATGTTTCTACAAACTCTGGATTAACAGAGCAGTAGCCCAAAAACTGTCTGTGCAACAGTAATATTTTTTTTTCTGTTCTGTTATGCATAAATTGCGAAGATGGATAAACAATATGTAGGTGTGTAAACAGGGTGAGAATGTATGACTACTGTAAAATAAATAAATAAAATTAATTAATATGATTCCTCAAGTATGTACATAGACTGTATAATATTTTTTGTCATATATATGTGATAAAAAAAATCTTTGTGACATCATTGACACATACTCATAGACTGTGTAATAAAGATAAATTTTTATATATATATATATATATATATATATATATATATATATATATATATATATATATATATATATATATATATATATAAATAATTGAATTGAATTTTCCTTCATGTTTTTTGTTTGTTTGTTGGTTTTAGCCAGACTGATTTATACATTTTATGTTTCTTGTTTTGTTTTGCTTTTTTCAAATCTGTGTGGTCATCTTGCTGTTTCTGCTATCTGCGACTCAGTGCGCAGCCGTAGAATGGATCATCCCTGATCTTTAACGTGATTGGCTAATTAACCAGGAAGCGCGTTTCCTTTGAATGTTTCTGGCGACTTTATTGGATCGTTTCAAGACTTAAATTCCAAACGGCCGTCGTCCAGAGCAGGAGAGGGGATTTCAAAAGCACATCAGTCCTACGTGTTACCCTACAGCCGTATGCTTGTACGAAAGACGGTATAATTTCTACTAACAGTATCTTTTCGAGGTAAGTGGTAAATGAAAGAGGATGATAAAGAAAGTTACGCTTTGTAGGTTTTTATGTTTATATGGTTTGTGCTGGTTTTCGCTTTCCGTTAACTTTAGTAAAAGTTACCAGTTAGATAACGAAGGTTTTGTTAAGCTAATAAATTGGCACAAGTTCAGTAGGTAATTGTTAGAATATCCACCTGAGCAAGTTATGAAGTTTTTTTTCTCTAAGAAAACGGAATGAACACGCTAACAAAACTACAACTAACGAATGCATGAAAACGTTGGCAACACTGGGTTCATGACAGCCATAAAACAATGATATTATTCAGTGAGAGTGTTTTCGCAACGATTACGGAAACTACAGCACCTAAATACAATTTTTCAAAAGGATAATGTTTGAAGATTATATATATAATATTCACTGTAATAGATCTAATACATGTGATGGATCATGACCACATGAGACACATGCAAAATATTAACTGCGCTGTATTCTATTGCAATGATGAGAGCTTAAAAACCTAAATTGCGTCATACATGTATTTATAGCATTTTAAATAAATTGATGAAGTAATACTAATAAAACCGAATATTTCTGAGCACAGTGGGATATTTCTCTAAACAAACTGGCACAGAAACCAGGTTCATAGCTCAGAAGCAGCATCTGAGCACTGCACATTCTGCAATGAAGGTAAAGAAATAATAGAAAATAAACCCTTCGTCATACCTGCTGCACAATATTTATCCTAGACTGCAGCCTTTGCAATTTAGAAAGTGCATAGCTTCAAAAATTTGATGCCATATCAAATATTTGTTCAGCCCTAATGCCCATAAATCAAATATTTTTGGATTCATCAACAATCAGAAATGTAAAATTTGTCATAGCTGACATTTGTGTACTTATGAGGACAATACTTAGTCACGTGTTGCCTCTGGGTCACACGTATTCATCAACATTGGATCATTGAAATGGGTAATAGTCCAGAATAGGCTGGAGGAACTGGAAATGAGTTCAGCCATTTCCAATTCCTTGAAAGTCTTAGCTGACCTAAGATTATTTGGCCAATAAAGCTTTCATAGTCCTTGTTTCACAGCTGACATACTGATCAGTTTTTTCCAGCTCCAGGGCCTTTTATATTGTGCATACAGGCTCACTGGCATGACTCATTGGAACAGAGCCATTTAGCCAAATTTCACACTTCTGGGTTCTCTAGCCTGGTTTTTCAAATCTGACACACGTTTTTGAGTGTGTTGTTTTTATGCACACAGTGCTATATTGTTTGACAGCAATTTTCTTTACATATTGTTAATAGTTGTGGCCAAGACATTCATTGACTGAAGTAAGCATTTTACAAGAAAAATAAAATTCCGAGTGCCCTCTGGTGGACAAACTTTGCAATTGCTGAACTGTTTTATCTGGAATATTTTAATGTTGTGGTATAGCAATGCCCTTATTCAATAGCCACTATATGTACAAATTACCAATAAATATAACTGCAGTATGGTCATGGTACCTTGGATTTTTTTTTAGTATCAACAGGTTATGGATAACAATTTTAGGAAAATCTTTTTTCTTCCTCATTTTCACGTCTTACCTCAGAAAACCTTGAATTATCTAGAAAAGGAGTATATTGTAGCATATTATGAGTGGATTGTAAAATTAGGGCAATGCACCAACCAAAATTCACTAACGACTATAAATTGGCACAGTCACTACCTTGATTCTGGTGAAAAATATCTCCATCTACATGCATCAGTAAACCCTGAAACCTAAAATGTCTTATCAGTTGGGTGCAGCTTTCAGGACAACACCTCCTTCAGCTCTGTAAGTTAATGATTTGTTTCTCTGCCTTTTAAAGGATGAGTTCTGTTGAAGTGAATGATGAGAATCGTGGGGTTTGCCCTGGAGGAAAGCACAGCAGCTCAAGTAGTGACATATTTGAACTGGATCAGCCGACTGGGAGGCCTTCCATCCTGCGCCAGACGGAGAACCTGCCCAGCAAGACTGTGCCAAAGGGGGTGAAGGTACAGAATATTTTTTTTTTTAGTTTATTAGAAGATATGTCCCCCTTCTCATCTAGATCTTTTGACTCAGTCATGAAAATACTGTACAGTCAAAAGAAAGCTAAGCCTAGATTTACTAGGTCATGTTAACCGAGAGGGATAAAAAGAGAGATTATTATTTTTGTTGCGTCAATGAACACAAGACCTCTTTAGTTGTGTGAATATATAAAGTTAGACCTCAGCCTATTTGTAGCCAACCTTGAGCCACCTTTAACCAGATGGTAATCAGACAGGAAAAAAAGGCTACATGTGTTAGTGGACAGAAACAGATATTTTCAGACATGTTTGTAGCACAAAGTATACTCAATGGTAATGAAACCAGTATCAAATATATATAGTGCAGTCAAATAACTTTCCTTCACTCCCACTTCATTCTTTTCTCTCATTATCATTTTCTGCAGAACATTTTGTCTCCATGTAACATTTACTCTACTTACTGACTAATTTTTTTGTAGGTTTGTTTTCAGACTCCAAGAAGAGACCCTGTGACTAAAAGAATTCTGTCTCCCAGCAACTCTGTCAGGATGTCAAGCGTGGACGAGTGTACAAAAGCAATGGAGTCCTTAAATTTGGCTCAGTCAAAGTAAGTAACACATCCCATACCCCAGTACGCTTTCAGAGAAATGGCTGGTCAAATTTCAGTAGCCAACATTGTTTTGTTTTTGCAGTACTTTGCTACAGAAATCCACAGAGCAGCTGACACAAGGTAATTTATCCAACGTTATCAGCTTATTTCCTTTGATTTCTCGCACTGCTGAACAATAAACAGGAACCATCTTGACTTTTTCCACAGAACTGTCATCTTATCCCGATGACAACATGCCGATTCAAAGCAAGGGCGGCTACCAGCTGGATTTTGACAACCTCGACGCTATCGATCCTTTTCAGGGCTCTATTAAGATGGGCTTCTCTCCTGCAAGGCCTGCTGTTGAAAACCCTCCTACAGATCCTAGTGAGCCTCAACACACAACCCCCGAGAATATTTTGGAGGAGCCTAACAAAACAGAATCAGCACTGGATGAGACACTCCCATTCACCCCATCTATAGAAAACTCACTGGCTGATATCACTGCCGACATCAGCTCCACAGAGAGCAGTGTGGTCACAGTGGTGCGGGTCCCAGCAATTGAGGAACAGGATTCATACAGCGCTACACCTGATGATAAGCAACCTGCTAATGTATCTTCAAGCACTGATCAAGACAAAGCGTCAGGCAGTTTTGTGGAGGACGCTCCACTTCCTGCAAAAGGTTCCTATAACTTTGATTTTGACAACCTTGATGCCATCAATCCTTTCCAGACTGGTGGCCCTAAAATTCAAAATTCACCTGTCCTGGGAAGAAAGGCGTCAAACGATGATCCACCTGCAGAAGAAAGTAAACCTGCAAATGCTGTTGACGTACCTGAGGTGACCCAAGAATTGCCTGTTGCTCCCGAGGTGAAGCCTTCAGCGGCTGAGTCCCAGCCAGTTGATGTCCCAGTCAAGAAAAGCCCAATCAAAGAAGGACCAGTCAAACTCGAGTTCGGTTTCGATGATGGTGCTGAGGTCAAAAAGAAGCCGCCACTCAGGAAATTGGGCAAAAGGCCACCTGGTCTTAAACCTAAAGAGGGAAAGTCAGTGTCTGACGTCAAACCACCTAAAGAAACGCCAGTGAAGCCTGATTCCAGTGATGTTGTGGATGTTCCAGCTCCCAAAGGGTCTTATTCATTTGACTTTGAAAAGTTTGATGACCCAAACTTTAATCCTTTTGGCACAAAATCAGGAATAAACAACTCTCCAGTGTGCGGCAAGAAATCCAGTCCTGTGCTCATGGAAAATGCTATTCCAGAGCGCAGTGATGTACCTATGGAAAAAGAAACCGTATCATCAGAGAGGTATGTTAACCATTTTGTCTAAGTGTATCAAATATTTGTTTGTAGTGGACACCTTAGTTCACAATAGCACTGTAATGCACTGTATAATGTGATATGTTTCTGCCCACTGTAGCGCTGAGGAGAGTCTGCCAACTGCCAAACCCAGCCCTGAAGTGGTAAGAGCAATAATGCAGTTTGATACAAGTCTCGACAGTTTCCCTTTTGGGTTGTGTGTGTTTTTCATGAACACACTGTGCTATGAAACGACAGATTTCTGGAGACAAGGTTGCCTCCGACCACAACGAGGAACTTCAACCTGAACAAAAAGTGCCGAAAGTTCCTGAGCTCTCTGAACCGTCTCAACCCGACCAGAAATCGCAGACTGGCATGTTAGACTTCAATGACGAGTTTGTTCCTGGAGCCATGTGTGAGTGGAGCTGTTTTGTACTATTGACTCTGTAATTTGGTGTGTAATTCCATAGAAGTTTTTTTTTTTTCTGCTGAAGAATTGCTTCATTCTGTATAGCAGTAATGTATTTGTTAAATGGAAAGCTGCTTTTGATGCCAACCCGTGATCTTTATCTCCAGTCATGACCAATGACTTTGATGGACAGATTGACTACCTTGAACAGTTTGGGTCCAGCAGTGTGAGTACTTACTTCATATTTAACTAGACATGTTTATTGTTGCTACATGACCTGAAGGTATTTAGATGCTTGATTCTTTTTTCCTCCACAGTTTAAGGAGTCTGCACTGAGGAAACAATCATTATACCTAAAATTTGATCCCCTCCTGAGAGAGAGCCCCAAGAAGTCTGCAGGCCCAGGTGTTCAGGTCCACATCCCTCCCCCTGCTGCCTCTGCTTCACGGTATGATGTGCTTTTGTTTTCATTTACTCACTGCCGCTGTCACTTGATGTTAAAGTCGAATATGTTCTGCTTTGGACATCATGTAAAACAAAGTTACAGTTGTCTGAAATGTAACCACATCACGTGGGTGTTTTTCTGTCCAACTCAGGCTTGAAACGCCCCAGATAGCAGCAAAAGAGGCAGCAAAAGGACCACAAAAGGATGGTTTCAGACTGTTTGATGATGCTACAGCACCAGTAAGTCACTCTTGAGCTACCCTGAGTCAATCTGTTACTTAGCTTTGCTACGATGCTTCACTGTTCAGCCCTGTCTTGCAAATCAGCATATCTTTGCTATTTATTTTATTGTTTTAATATTGCTCTTTTTCAGCCAACCAGTCATATAGTAGATGAGCCAGGACTAATCCCTCTGGTAGTCCAGAAAATGATGAAGAAACTATACACATAGTGTGTTATTTTCCTAAACCTAAATGAACAAGTGAAAATCAAACTCAAGTCTAAGAACGATGGTTCCACATAGGACATTAATCCCAGTCTTTAAAAATGTGAACAAGAATGCAGTTTAGTGTTATAGAAACACAATGTTTGGGAAATGACGTTGCACTGTTGCATCTTCTGACTTAATTTATTTACACCTACTTTTCATCTAGGCTCCAGTCCTCGAGAGCATCGTCCCTCCTTTCCCTCAGTCAGCAAACACGGAGGATGCCATCATTGAAGTTCTGAAATACAGCCAGAAAGACATGGATGCAGCGATCGCCAGAGTGAATGCTGAGGTACGTCCTGCCCAGTGTTTTGTGACCTGACAAATAACAGCAGTTGTTTCAAACATAGATGACATTTTAAGTCTGTTTTGTTTTTTTTTATGTACATTTTGAACGGATCCAAACATTGACGCTAGACTTTGATGATGTGATTTTTCAAACAATCTCTGGAGCAGTTTAGAATAATCTGGGTCAGCTACAGCAAACACTGGGCATTGTGGATGAAACACAGATCTGATATCAAAGACACCTTGTTTAACAGGGGAATGCCAGGGATTGTTCTGCTTGCTGGGGTGTTTTTGTCAGCAGAATCTTGTTTCTAAAGCAAGAAACTAGGTGAAAATGTTTCGGTTATTTTCAGTGTTCTTCAAGTGAGATCTTGGGAAATTTGCTGTTTGATAACTGTTCTAAATCCTAGGCCAAATTTGTGAAGAATCAAGCTTCTGAATTGTTTTGTTCTCATGAATAAATAGCTGTTCTGTACAAATTTGACGATATAATAATCAATGGAACACATGAATTAAAGTTTGAGTGTTGAAAAAAGTTAATTACTAATAACTAGTAACTCATGGGTTTTCTAAATGACACTGATTATCCTCAGCCTTTAGAATAATTAAAGTATGTATTTTGTCAAATAGGCAAAGGAAAAAGAGGAGCAATGGAGTGCCAAGCATAAAAAGCAGCATGATGACGGCCAAGAAATGAGGTAAGCTGTGTATGGTTGAATTCAGTTTTCATCAATTTTATTCAACAATATTGTTTCAAGATATTTCACATCTTTTTTTATTCCCTCCTCACAGAAAAATAATTGCAGAATTTGAGCTTGTGATTGCAAAAATGATGGGTAAGTTAATGTTTATGTATATGCCACACTGATCAAGATAATGTATATCATGGTGTGTTCCAAAGAAACCTTCTTCAATTTTTCTGGCATGGTTCAGCTGATCAAGAGAAGGAGAGGGAGGTGGCCCAAGCGAAGCTCAACGAGGCTCTGCTAGAGAAGGACCAAGTGTCCAGCGACCTGAGCGCCATGGAAAGATCCTTCTCTGAGCTTTTCAAGAGGCTGGAGAAGTACAAGGATGTTATTGAGGGCTACAAAAAGGTTCGAGTTCATGGAAACCAAGAATTTGTGGTGTGCAGGTTGGCTGTGAGGAGGCAGAAAGGAGATTTAAATGGTCTTTCCTGTGATCTTTCCGCAGAACGAAGAGACTTTGAAGGCTTGTGCACAGGACTACCTGGCGAGGATCAAAAAGGAGGAGCAGCGCTACCAGACCCTCAAAGCTCACGCTGAGGAGAAAATTGGCCAGTAAGAAACACACCAGTGTTTTGGGGGGTTTTTTTGTTAAGTTGTGTAAAGCTTTAGGTGACTTGCAGTGACTGTAATTTATTTCTCATCCCCAGTGCAAATGGAGAAATTGCTGAGGTACGATCCAAGTACAAAGCCGAGGTATCGGCACTTCAAGCTCAGCTGCGCCGGGAGCAGCTGAAGGTGCAGTCACTGGAGAAGAGCCTGGACCAGAAGGTGAGTGAACATATGGATTAAATAGTATGCATTTGCAGTGGTTTTGAACATTAGATCTATGTGACTGAGAATGTTGACCTGATAAACTGCATTTTGCTCAGCTGCTAGTTTATTAATGATTCAAAGCCGCATAACTTTTCCTTGCAGTGTCTTGTGAGAAAACCGTGCCTGAAATTAAAAGTGTATTTACTTATTATTTTACTACACAGTTTGATTTTTTTTTTTTTAATTAATGTGTTTGGGGTGGGGGGGATAACTGGATAAATATAGAATTAGACTGTCACATTTATGAAGTTATTAGGACTTCAACAAGATGGGCCCTCTGTTTAATTTCTCTTGAAACATTAAAACTAATAAAATTATGTAAATTAGTTAAACATCCATCCATCCATTATCTATATACCGCTTAATCCTTATTAGAGTTGCAGAGGGTGCTGAAGTCTATCCCAGCTGATTTATAGCAATGGTGGGGGACTCCTTGGACAGTCTATCACAGGGCTACACAGAGACAAACAAGCTAAACATTGTGGTTAAAATATTTAAAATTAGGTGTTAATCAAGACAAGATGTTTTTTTGATGTATTCTAATCTCAAAATTCTCCTAAAGGTTTCATACATGTATTAAAGTCACATAAAACAATTATTTTTTTGATGTTAGTACCCCAGATCCCCC
The DNA here is from genome assembly GCF_022539595.1 of Amphiprion ocellaris. Classification (NCBI taxonomy): domain Eukaryota; kingdom Metazoa; phylum Chordata; class Actinopteri; family Pomacentridae; genus Amphiprion; species Amphiprion ocellaris. Next base: position 15,160,683 of record NC_072785.1, read on the forward strand.
AACCTGATTTTAGTTTTGTCATGTTATCTTGATTCTGAAGTTTACTTGTCAGTATAAAATCTTACTGGTATTTTATTTTTCTTTTTAACAGGAGAAGGAGGCCGAAGAGCTCACCAAACTGTGTGATGAACTCATATCCAAAGTCCAGAAGGGCTGAGCTCATTTGTAAATACTGTAGGTTTTAATTACCTCTGCTTTTCTTTATTGTTGACGTCCAGATCATTTTCTTGTGTAGTGTATTGTTTGTCTTTATCAATGTTCCTTTAATACTGTAAAAAGTTAATAAAGATGATTTACAAGTTCAATCATCTCATGATCGTTTTTAGACTAATACCATTCCCCCACTAGAGGGCAGTGTTTGCCTTCGTAGTATTCGAATCTTGACATCTGGATTTTGCATTCAAAGCATTATTTATGGAAATGGAAGTAACATGGCTGTGCGAGCCCTAAAGTTTCAGTCTACTTTAACCCCAGACAGCCTGTTCAATGTTCTCACCCGTCATCTGTCTGGAGCCAAAGCTCATCTCCATCCTGCAATGCTTACAACAAAACAAGAGCTCACCTGATACAATGCTCCCCTTCTTTCCTGAGCAATCACAGGGTCCCGTCACATCACTCCCACAGCAGGACAATGCACTTCCTAAATGGTGAAAGGAAATCCTACCTAGATCGGAGCTGAATGAGGTGGTGGTGCGGACCGGGGGGTGGGGGGGTAGATTCACTTAAATGGGAAAAGATGCTGGTCGTTCGGTGTAGTCTTGCAGGGGCCATCACTCATCTAAAAAGCGACTGTGAGACTGCTCTTGTGTCTGTATCTATTCAGTCATTCATCGCAGCAACTTGTGTCCCTCTGCTGGCTGCCCTCTGTGTCACCCTCAGCAGACACTTCAACCCGCTCAAAGGAGGAAAGCTGACCTGTGGGAGAAAAGCCTGGTGTTTAGGGCAGATAGCAGCCACTGAAATGACCTTATTCTCTGGGACTTTTACACCTTCACAAGCAGCAGTTGAGTCTGAGCACATACACTGACCCTCATGAACCGTGTGACTGGTTTCAGGTCATTTAATTGAACTATCAAACCTTCAAACTTAAGATGTGTTTGTTTTTTTGAACCTTGAACAGAGTACATCAAACAAGATTGCCAAATATAACCAATTACATACAGAAATACCTAAATATTGGCATGAAGTACATGTGATTAAACTGGGTGACAAAGTACTCAAAATGTACTATTACACAACAACAGGATACTTTAATAACATTACATATGTAAAATGCCTTACTTTGAAAAATAAACCTTTGATACTTTTTTTTTAGCAAAATAAATTAAATATTCATGACTCACTTTGATTATAAATGACTACAGCCTCATAAACTGTGGTTGGATGAGGTGGTGGTCTGAAAAACTCATCCTCTGCTGGTTTATCTCAACATGCTACTGACTAATGATGGAGTCTACCTAAAAAAAAAAAGCTAAAAATGATAACAAAGACCAATACAGTTCACGTGGAAACACAATTTATCCATCCCTTGCAGTCTTTGGCAAGGTTTGCATGCCATTAACAGACTATAGAAACTCACCAGTCTATTCCATATCATTTTTAACAGAAGGGAGGGATGGAGGAAGGTAACATCAGGGATAGTGGTCAGCATTCCCAGCATAATGCATCTTCAAAAAACAAAAGGACGACCTGAGTAGGAGCAGAAAACCAGCCCTTTGGTATATCTCGAGTACCATTTTCACCTTCATTACCAGGCAGAATATCCAGAGCACACCGACAGCTGTGAAAGGTAAAACTTCCACTTAGGAAAATGCAAAAAAATTCATCTGCTGAGGAAGGACCTTTCAGCCAGCCTGAATAGCTGCAATTAAACTCACACTCTGCACAAATGTCCTTGTCCTTTTTTGTATTAAGTGCACAACAAGGATTAATGGATTTTAGTGGTGTGAGAATCTGACATTTTAAAAACGAGAAGCACCAAATATGGAAGTTTTTAACACAAAATGTGTATCACTGGCCACTGTTTTTTGTTGCTTTTTTTTACCCCCACACATGCACGATTTTCCCGACGACGTCCAGCTGTGAGAAGAGTCCGAATGTCACTCAGGAGCAGCCGTTCAAGTCCACGGCTCAGCGTCCGTCTGAGATACCGGAGCAGTTAGTGGGGAATACTTGGCACTGAGGCTAACACTGAAAATGAATGTGTTGATGCTGGTGTACTTTCCCGTCCACATGGGAGTGAGTGTGTGTGTGAATGTCAGTGTAGATTTTGGGGTAGATTTTAGGGGGGATTGTGGGACCTCCCTGGCTGAGGAGGAGCTGCTGCTGGGCCAAGTACTCCTCATAGTTCATGGAGCTCAGGCAGTCTTTGTCTGGGTTTGAGGAGCTGGACGACGGAGCCACGCAGCCCCTGTCCCGCTCTCGATACGGCGGCCGGTGGGAGCTCTGTAGCACCTGTGCGGCCGGAGCGCTGGGAGGAGGACAGCGTTTTCTGCTCTGGCAGAACCACAGCAGCACCGTGCCGAAGATGAAGACTATTCCAGCGGGGATGCCGATGATGACGGGCCACGGGAGGGAGCTGGAGGCTGGCGAGAACATGGGCGTGATGGGAGGCTTTGTGTCTGCAAAAAAAGGGAACAATCAAAATAAGTTGCCAACTCTTAAATGTTCCCATGTTAACTTACTAACTGCAAAGTTTAGCGCTTTAGGCCTGCAGATGATCTGTGATTCAAATGACGAATGGATTCAGCATTTTCATTTCTTTTCAAATACTTTAAGAACTGATCATTTTAAAATTTTAACTGCTTCAGAATTTAGGTTTTGAACAAGAACTCAAATGTTAACTCAACTGAAATCACTCCATATTCTAGTTTTCCATTTCTGTAACATTCCTTCTCAAGGGGGTCAGATGCACAACTATTACATCAGCTCCACTATATGTTAGGCAATTAAAAATAGAGCTGATAAAATTATTGCATTTGCTGTATAATACATAATAAGGTTGTGCGACTGTCCATGGCTGACTGTAAATTCCCCCAACAGTAATGGTACAATCCAAGTGCAAAGGCAAAGCGCAGAAATGGAAAATGATAAAATTAAGTGTTTTTTAAATTTTGCTCAGGACTTTGATTTCAATTAAAAAATTCAAACATGAACAGTTAACAACTAAAGTGAGAGGCATTCATTTATTCTTGAAGTAACAGAAAAAAAATCGATAATTAAATATTTAAGCCCATTTTTCATTTGATTCACTTTGGCATAAATAACTGCAAAGTGTTAACTTGCCGTAAACATTTATTTTCATTATAATATTTTCTAATTCATAGCTTTCTCAATAAATGTCTAAATACAGTTGATTCTTTGATCAAATGTCACAATGTATGACTTTTTGTTTGTACGTGACCAAAACAAAACTCCACACTTACATCACCTGAGCAATCTGCAGCTGCTGTGAAAGACTGAAGGATGGGTTTAATTTCCGATAATAATAGATAGAAACAGGACCATGAAAGGGGAAAAAAGCAGCAAATACTCACATGTGTGACGCTAAAACCTATAAACATTTATTCTTGATAACTGACCTAAATGATTGATTGAACATGGATCGTTACAATTTTATAGCTTGATTAATAGATAATTGCTTAGAGCTGGTGGAAAATCTCCCTCAACCATCAAGAAACGAATGAAAGACGGGTTAATTGACTGTTTTGTATTTATTTGGTGGAAAATAAAACAAGCTCAGACTATATAAAAACCGAATCGAAACGGATGAAAGCGAAACATTTGTGCTTGTTTGTGTTTTCTTGTCATCTGTCCTCAGAAGAACTTCGTAGTCTTGCTTTTATTTCAGTTTGACATTCCTCTGACTTCTGTTGTTATATGCACTGATGCAGACTCCTAAAAATAAACACCACATAACATTCATAAATGTTATACTGTAGTTTATATATATAATGGTATGTATATGTATATATATGTATACTGATAACACAGACTTCTGCCCAGGCTGCTGATTTGTTGCTCTACAGTGTGGTTGGATCGCTGCCGGCTGCACTTACACACTGTAAACAGGCCTTACCTGGCAGCACAGTGAGGAAGGCACTGCGGAAGCTGTAGCCCATGGTGTTGGCGCCTAAGCAGATGTACATGCCAGCGTCCTCCTCCTTGGCGCGGGTAATGAGCAGCTTGTTGAGGAAGGAGCCGTCGGGCCTCGACCACACCTCCCCCGTGGGTAGCACCACAAATCTGTGGTCCCCCACCTCGATGGTGGAATTGTAGCGGCTCTCCTCGTTCGTCTCCACGCGTTTGAGCCACTGAATGACTGGCTTGACGTCACTCCTCACTTTGCATTGGAAGGACGTGGTGCCTCCGTAGTCCACCGTCGTGTTGACCGGGTGAGTGCCCGTCAGAATAGGTTTGGAGTTCGTCCTCTCTGCATCGACACAAAGAAAAACTGTCAAGGCACATCTTCTGACATGACAGCTCCTCTGCGGATAGATGGGGTCTTAGTTGATCATACTGTTATTAGCCTCAGGCTTAGAACTTCTAATTGACAGAGAGGGAGGAATACCACATGTAACAAAAGAAGTATGTGTGATTAGTTTCCTCTCTTTCTTTGCTCCTGGTTGTACAGCACACATTTCTCATGGGAAGGGGGGGGCAGTGGGTCTGGCAGACAGCTGGGCTTTAATCAGCTCCAGATTGGGTAGATGGTCTCAGAGCTGAACAGCCTTACTCTCTCTCCCCCCTGTGCAAACACTAGGGCACAAGCCCTCACTCTCAAGCTTGCTTCCTCAATATGCTTCTCATATACATGATTACACGAGCACATTCATCCATGCAGCGGGGATATGAATAAGACCTGCTGATCGCAATCAGATGTCAGGAGTACGTAGATCAGAGAGAAGATTTTTGAAAAGTTACTGTTTTTCCTTGGTCAGAATCAGACCCGACTATCACAGTGATTAGACCATTTTAATTTCCTGCAGCAGTGTACATAAGACCGCAGAAATGATCCACACACACAGCAGTAATTACTTAAATTAATTTGCTTGGCCTCATCTGTTAGCACTACTGTTTCCAGGTGAACATGTTTGGTATGCAAAGAGCTCAGGCTCTCTGTGGGATACTCACGTATGACCTCAACTTTGTACGTGGCGTTTATTTCCCCTGCACGATTGGAGACCCTGCAGGTGTATCTGCCACTGTGTTCTGGCGTCAGGTTCCTCAGACTGAGCGTCCACTTCTTCTCACGGCCTTCACCGACCTCCTGCTCCGTCAGCAGCCTGTCGTCCTTCAGCCACACGATGTCCGGCCGAGGGTTTCCACTGGCTGTGCATTTGAGCCGCACTGAGCTGCCCACTGGACGAGCGATCACTCTTTTCCTCATCTTCGCAGGTTGGGTGAAGCGGGGACGCACTTTGGGAGAACAAAAGAGAATTTTTTTCACTTTACTTTTCAGCTTTGTAAGTAGTTTACCCTCATTGTTCACGTTTCTGACCATTTTCATATGTACAGTTTAGCTGACTATCCATCCATCCATTATCTATACACCGCTTAATCCTCACTAGGGTCGCGGGGGGGGCTGGAGCCTATCCCAGCTGACTCGGGCGAAGGCAGGGGACACCCTAGACAGGTCGCCAGTCTGTCGCAGGGCTACATAGAAAGACAAACAAGCACTCTCACATTCACACCTACGGGCAATTTAGAATGATCAATTAACCTCAGCATATTTTTGGACTGTGGGAGGAAGCCAGAGTACCCGGAGAGAACCCACGCATGCACAGGGAGAACATGCAAACTCCATGCAGAAAGATCCCGGGAAAGCCGGGACGCGAACCAGGGACCTTCTTGCTGCAAGGCGAAAGTGCTAACCACTACACCACTGTGCAGTTTAGCTGACTATTAAAACTTAATTTCATTAATTTTCATTTTTTGCAAAGTAAAACAATGCAGACTTTTTGAATCCACCAACAATTACAATCATAAAACTTAAGAATTAACTGCAGACTTCATGCCACTTTTCATACAGAGATTAAAGGAACCCAACAGCTGACTTTAAATGCCAAAAAAAAAAAAAACTAAACAGAACAGCAGCATGGGTTGATCAGTGGCATGAAAGTACATGTGATGTGTTGTAAATACAATAAAGAGAGCAAAGCCACTCAGATGGTCCTGTGATTTACAACTGCATCACTGAGAACTTGCCAACAGAAACCTTACCGAGCTTTTCACTGCCCGTCTCAGACTGTGTTCCATCAGCTGGTCCGGGTCCAGTTTTATCAGAACCTGAGTCATCTGTTAACACAACAAGACAAGGCTCAGTCATGTGAGTGCAAAACAAAACAGTAAAATGTTTATTTGTGTAAATGCAGAAGAATAATTGCCATATAAAATTACATGCAATAGTAATCTAATATTAGTGCCACACTCTTAAATAACTAGAAATTCATTTTTCACATTGATAAAGACCACAAAGAACTCTATGATATTGTCAGTGTACGGCCACATAAAACCTGTTTTAATTCACTTCCATTCCATTTTAGTGTTACTGTCACAGCATTTATGGCAGCGACCCAACACCAGACCAGAAAAGTGTTCTTGACTCTCTAAGTAAATTCAGCATTTATCAACAGGCTCCTCTGAGAGCGTTGCATGCTCAGGTCATTCTCTGTAGCATTTGGAAGTAATATGATCAGTTTTCATAAGCCCAGTTCCAGGAGACAGCTGTGGAGTTTATGTCATTGGCTGACATCATGCAGCGGAGCTAAGACAGGGCTTAGAGAAAATATAATGAGTGAAACCTAATCGACAGTTTGTGATGCGTATCGACTTTTCGAGTTAAGCAGTGATGAATTAACAGAGCAGATCAGGTTCCTCGCCAATATCTGCCAATCTGTGCAGACACAGACATGAAGCAGATGATTATTAGAGAAGGGCTCCTCTTAAATGATTTGTTATGATACGACCGAGGTGCCGTTTCACATTAGGTCTGGTAGTCATTGACAACCAGCGAATAAGTGATATTTCAAAAACAACAATTATTAAATTATCAAAGCAGTTGCAGATGAAGTCTTTGTCGAGGGAATAATCGCATCATTTCACCTCTAGTTAACAGTATGTTCTAATAACAATCCAACAGGAAAAGCTAGCAGCCAGCTTTTTACCTTCCGTGACTTGTTTTCATTTCTGGTTCAGTGCAGCCCTATGTTGGATTTTTCAAGATGTAGTTTGGCACACTTGATTCCCTCTCCGGGCTTGATTGGGTCAGGTAAAGAGACCAGATGTGACTTCTAACCCCCTCGTTCTGCCTCCCTCTGAGTCCCTCCGAAACCCTCAAAGCTCTCTAGGGTTCTCTGGGTACAAACCCTCCTTTGTTTGTCCCCTGCAGCACCAAGCCCAGCCATGATGTCATGGCTATTTGAAGGGGTTTAACTGGCCAACTATAATAACCCATTCCTTTAAAAAACAGCCTCCACTGGAAGAAATATTTCTCTGTTGCTCACTTGGGCTCTCCGCATTCCTCCCGGTTCCTGAACCTCCCAATCCAAACAGAACATGGTCCCACACTGCCGGGGTTTTCTTTCTGACTTTTTTTTTCTTGAATCTATTTCCTCTCTACTTTTTGGTGATTCTAGGGAACAATGGCGCCCTTTATACGTCTGTCCTGTTAAAGCTATCCCTTGCCATTATTGTCTTTACACAATGCTGGCCCACTAAACTGCAGACAGGAGCGAGGTAGGAGGATCTCATGGCTGCCACACGATTGTTATTTTTGGAAGATTAAAAAATGAAATAAACTATACATGAGGAAAGCTTCGGAAGGAAAGTCTGGTTTTTGTGTACCAGAAAGTTGTAACTTCTTATGGAATCAGTGATCAAACAGCAAATCTTTAACCTTTACATACTGTATGAACTTAAATGTTCACTACATCAATGGAAACTAAATTCTAAGAGTCATGATTCAAGCGCATTCTTACGCAACTCCGACTGAAACTACCAAGTCGGTTAAAATGCAATCAGCCTTTTTCCATGCAACTTGAATCCATTCATGGTCTCGCCACAGTGTTTGGGGTCTGACGCCATCCCCTCCCACTTCATTCACAAATCCAGCCACAGGAAACAGGCCACTACACACTCTCTCTGCTGGCCTCCTGTGCCAGCTGAATCTCAGGAAAAGGCCTGATGATCTGGGGTCACAATGAGCTCCAGATGTTGCTGGGGACATTGTAATGTCCAGGGTAAAAGTTATGCACAGTGGCCTTTGCATCACACTCTGGAAACCTCTAAACAGCTACCACATGTGATCAGTTGGTTTATCCAGCAGTTGGCCTGACAACGTCTCCAAAGAGGAGCAAAATGAAAAATGTGCCACAAGTGCCAACATCTCCGTGTAGAAATAACGCACGCTGCCAGCCCTGCGTTAGCCCTGTAATATATTATCTGGGCAGACACAAACGTTAAAACCCAGTCCTGTAAATGTTAATATGACAATCCCACATTAATGCTATTATGAAGCTGGCTGTAGCCCGAGAAGCCGTGGATGGAGAGGTCGCTGCATGCATCAGAATATCCTGATGGGGGTGCTGGGAGGTGATGGGGCCAGTTGTCAGGAGACCACCCCAAACAGGGCCCAAACAGCCAGCTGGAGGGATTGAGGAGGCGCCATGTTGCACTGACTGACCAGATTCTTCAGATAGCTCTTGGGAGGACAGGCTTTCCGCTGGCAGATGGGAAGAGGGATATCTCTCCAGCCACAGTGGAACCCCCTCCTCCTCTTCGTCCTTACATCAGCCTGCAAAACCCCTCACTCTCTCACTTCCAATCTGACTCCACACTTTATCTCACTGTCTTTCTTCTGCTTGGCTTCTCTGCTGGGTCCCAGGCGATGTTTAAAAAGTTATGCTCTCCATGTCGGGCCGTGAACTTGAACCGCTGCCAGGATTAAGTCGACCCTTCTACCCTGACCGGCACTGAAACTGACTGCAGTTGCTTCTCTAACTTTTTCACTCTGTGATCTTGTAAAAACAATAAACTGACATGATGGATACTGTATGCTGGGAGCCTGCTTCCCCTCATTTAAGGAGTTTCAAATAAATAAACTCTCTGCTCTGATCTTTTTGAGCAACATAACAGCACTCTTAGCAGGTTAACTGCACGCAACTATATTAAAACAGTCCGCAATTAGCTGATTTAACGTTAATGGAAAGTGTTGCTCATGATAATTGCAGACTATTTGGCTGTATTAGGCTGGATTCAATCCTGGGAGTGTTTTGACAATGAGGCCTCCTAATCTTTGTGGCAAAAAAGCACCCCGAATGAAATGCGCTCCTGATGGAACAATTACCTATAAAAATAAAAGCTGTGGCGATCCCTGCCAGCACATAATGGGATGACAGACAAGAGAGTAGAAACAGAGGAGGGGTGTTCTTACTAGATGTAGAATTACCGCTCAGTGTCTAGAGTCGGTTTGTCACGGACTCACCACCACCAGAGGACAAGAAGGAAATGGAACAAACCAGATCAGGATTAAGAGTCAGGCCAGAAAGTCTCTAGGTAACTCCATAAAGGGCAAAAACACTCCTGACAAAAATCTCACGGAAATATGCTTCCAAGAAAGACTTATGATTAAACTTGCAAAGGTATTTTTTTCCTCTCGGAATCACTGAGTGGGAGTAGAGCAGCACATGCAGTCAGGTTGAACTGATCTCCCAGCGACCCCTGCAGCTTCTTAAACTGTTTTCACTGAAGTCTTCATTCTCACTCTGTCGCTCTGCAGCAGAAGTCAGATCAGACAAATGGCCTGTCACATAAACACACCGCAGGGAGAAAGTTGTTATCTATCACCAAGATTAATAGGCTAATTGTGTGTGTCTCCTGTGCTTGTGTGTCACAATGATCATTATTTATCTCCCAACTTTGAATCAATACTTAAATCCCAAAATAAAGTCCATAAGCATGCACAGTATTTGGTTCTACCGCAAGGATAAATATTTTATTTTAAAAATAAGCTTGTTTAAAGGGTGCAGTGGTCTAGAGATGTTTACTTACTTGTGTTTGGTTGTGTTTATTCAAGCACTTTCTCAGCTTTTCATGAATGTCACAGCCAAAACTACCTTCTATTCATCAAGTTTATATGAAATAATGAAATGCAACGGTCGACAACAAACTCTGCACATTTGCATGAACTATCGTTTTTATTATCCGAGCAAAAAACTGTTTTTAAAGCAAGTGAGAGAAAGGCCAAATATGCTGACGTTTTGCTGCAACTATTTGCTGAATTTTCAGGTGCAATATCAAATTGCCAGAAATTGTGACCTTCATTCTTCTATGCTTCTGTTGACCACTGATATGATTTATAGGTGTTATTCAGTGTTAATAAAAATGTAATAAAGGCAAAGCAGCTATTTGGATGCAGAGTTTTTTTAAATTTATAGGTACAGGTCAACTGAAGTACAGCAGAAATCACGGCTTTGATAGAAAAATGCCAATAAACAAATGTCCAATAACAAGAACTGCTTACAACATTTGAAAATGAAATCCCGTGCAGATATAAAAAGGGATTTTTAATACAACTGTTAGTTACCAGTGACGTGAACTCTTGACACTGGAACTAACGTTAACGCTGAGTTGGGTTACTGATCTAACTTACTGTGACGAGTTAAGTTAGCTGGTTTCCCGGTTAAGTTAATGTTGTGAGAAAAGGACAAAACTGACACATACCTCCAACTTTATGTGGTACCAACTGCTTTAATTACTACCTGCACTTTGACTGATGCTTCAGTTCCTTTTAGTGCTTGATCTTCAACTGGATCTTCTGCTTTTTTATCGCTTTCACTTCAACTTCTATTTAGCTTCAGTTTTAAATTGAAGGTCCTTCTCCAGAGTCTTTTTCAGTGCATCCAGTTCTTCTGTGTTGGAGGTTTTGGCAACGAGTATTTCTTTGTGATAGTATTCTTACTCACAACCAAAAGAATTTTAAACAGTTAGTCGTCTTAAGCCGTGAGCTCTTCTGGGATTTTTCCCAGTTATAACGTGACAAAAGAGCAGCCAACCTCCACTCCAAAAATTATCATTATTTCTTTCGCAATCTCATGCCAGCATTGAAAATCTAAAGATGCAGCCCAGAGAATATGGAAATGTGCTGGCGTTTCTGTATTTTAGTACCACATTGCCTCCAGCATTTATCCATCGCTGAGACCTCTTGAATAAATTTCAGTTCTGGAGTCACAAAATATTGTATCATGTTCTGCTAACAAAACTATTTCTAAGGTTTGAGCTACGAATTTTCACAGCAGGCACACGTGTTTTTCTTTAGATAATCTAACCTTTTGTAGCTTATTTAGCTAAACCTTTTCTTCAGCGTGTCGTATTTAAACATTTATTTTTGCAATCTGGAAATCATGTAAAGTTCCATTTGCTGTCCTGTAGTGATATTTTATTTAAAATCTTTTAAAACTCTGATGAGGGTCCTATTGTTTTGAAAAAAAAAACATAACATACCACGTAAAGAATTTTGACAGCATCCAACCACGACCTTCAAATGACACGAGACTGGGTTTCCACAACATGATTGATTGTGAATGTGCTCCAGTACAGAAAGTTCAGAAACTCAGATTGCCCTTTAACGCAGACACTGGCGGCCACGTCTGACTTTGATACTGTATAGGACCACTGTACTATGAACCTTGACATTATAGCTGGCTCTGTGCCTCAATCTCCAACCTTTCATTTTAGCACAATCAGCAGACATGCTCTCTTTGAACTCACCAACAGCTTCACATTGAGGGAGACCCTAAAATAAACTTTGGTCTCGTCTGTTCCCCACTCATGCTTTACTGCAACAAGTGCCGTTTTCTAAAGTGATCTGTGTTTTCAGCTTCTGCCTGATTATGGCTCTTCTTCTGAAGCATGTCTGTCATAAGACCGGGTTATAACTCCTCCTGTGAGACAGAGAGAGCTCAGGCTCTGGCCCAAATTAGGCATCTTAGAGTAATTAGACTAAACACAGCCTTCACGCTTCACTCCGCTCATTCATCATGCTCTGCTCTAGCGCAGAGAAAATGCACTGTACGCACACGCACAAACGACTAACACACTCGGTCAGACTGTGCTTAATCCTGCAGGCCCCATTCAAGAGCTGTGTGAGGCTCTGGTCTGAAGACAGACCAGCACTTTTACACCGAATGTGTTTTTTATTGCAGAGCCGCAGACCTCCTGCCTCCACGGAGAGTAGCCTAAGGAAAAGGAAGAGCTGGAGATCCAATTGAGTCACAGAGGATGAAGTAGTATGAAACAATATCCCGTGCCGCTGTTGACTTTGGGCAGAGAGGTAGGGGCTGTTGCACATACAATAGAGTAGAGGATCAACCACTAAACCTTTATAAATCTTCTTGTTTTAGACCTCGACCTCTCAGAGTGATGCTGTATTTTAACATTTAAACTATGGGGAGATTTTTCACTGCGGGAAAGTGTTACAAATTTGGCCTCAAAACACGACAGCGGAAGAAGATGTGGTCTGACCGTACAAATAGGGACTGACTCACTGCCATGGTCTCTGGTTTTAGTTACCAGACAGGTGACTTCATGTTTTATTGTTGCTGAATTAGGCTTAAACTTTTAACAAGAATGACACATTTTCCAAGAGTGAATCTGAAATCCATCTGTACTCACCGATGACGATGAGGGTGTAGTTGATGTTGACACTACCAAAGCCGTTAGTCGCTTTACAGATGTAGGTCCCCGTGTCGTCTGCCTCCACCTCTTTGATCTTCAGGCCCATCCGGAGGATACGGAAGCGAATCCAGCCGCTGTGGATGTTGCGTCCATCCTTGGTCCACATTATGAGCGGTGGAGGGTCTCCTTCCACAGGACACGGCAGCTTGATGGCGCTGCCCAAGCGGGCGGTCTGTCTGTGAGCAACTTTCTCAGACACCCGTGGAGGTCCTGGAGACACACAGACACAAAAACAACCTGTTTTTTGAATCCAGTTTTTGTGAGCTGGGTTTCTGTGGCTGACAAAAATATTTAAATGGTGTCCCACATGTTGCAGGCCAAAATCAAAAAGTGTAAAACAATTATTCACCGCTTTATCACTGTGATGGTGGAAAAGATAATAAAACATCATCGACACCGGCGATTTGCAGCTTTTTGGACCTATAACCCTCTCAAACAAGCAATATCTACTTGTAACTCATCACTACAGGTTGCATACATCTCGCATCTTTCCATTTGCAACTAATTTGGTCAGTGATCAGTTAAAGTTGAAAGACATTTCTGTGTATCAAAGTTGCATATTTAGAATTGTGTCATGAAAATAATCCTTTTCCGTCATAAAATGGCTTTGATGTCACTCTAACGTGTTGCTTCATTCACCTGTGAATTTCTCACCTCTGTCTCTGCTCACCCCTTCCCTTTTGCTGCAGCTCAAGCACACCAGCTCACCTACAATTGTGGCTCAAACACAATAAAACTACTCTATGCTTTACCAAGCCAAGTTGTAATATTGGAGCAAGATTTGTGTTATTGGAGCAACACAAATCTGAAGAAAAATAACTTTCTTTAGGTTGTGTCTTCTGGCTCAGAGCTCAACTCAAATATTACCACACTTCACACAAGACCCTCACCACTTGTATCATTAAAAGGAAAAAAATGCACTGTATTTGCAATTAAGCTCTACCTTTAACCGGCACTTAAAACATCAGAGATTGGCATATTTGCTTAGTTCCTTCCCAGACTATGCTTCAAGCTTTTGATGTGAGCAGTACTGGAGTGGAATTGGAGCAGCACAAAGTGGGAGATAAGGTGACACTCTGGCTTTTTGAAAACTATGCTCTTTGCTCCATCCAATATCTTCACTCGCATTCACCACTTGTCCACACACGTGCCGTGATATGGACATGTTCACAAGATAGAAAACTTTAACATTATTGACATGTACAATTCAGAGGAAAACAATTACAATAATTGGAATGAATTCTAATGAAGTAAGTCAGAAGAATGCCCATGTGAACGTCTACATTGCTATGACAAATGTCCACTCGCTCTGCTGCTGGAGACTGTGTGATGTGATTAAAGCTCCAGAACAGCTACTGAATGAACCTTGTGGTCAGGCTGTTTTGCCAGCTGCTGTTTCCAAAGTCAAGAAATCCAACAGTGTCAAAACTATTAACTCGGTCATTAATTTTGGTTTAGCAACTAAGTGACATTAAAAAAAAAAGTTTCTTTGAACATCAGAGCACTTTCACGCAGACAGCTTAGCTAACACAAGTGCATCAGAATAACAAGATATCTGAATCCTGGTTTCCTTCACTAAAACAGTGCGGTTGTGGGCAGATGAAATGAGATAGAGGTAATTTGTCATCTTTTCGCTGATTACCCAGAAATCTTGAAACCAGATTGTAATAATTGGGCAAGTCCTGTCGTTCACTGCCTGCACTGAGAGGGTAAAGTGTTCTGGCTCTGGTTTTGCGTAGCGTGCAAGAGATCAAAGCGATGAGGGGGGCGGGTCGCAGCGAGACGGACAGCAGCCTGTTCTCCATGCTCTTAATTGGCTCAGGTCTGCTCCCTCAGATCTGGTGAAGTGGAGCGGGCCAAAACACCCTGTGATGGTGTTAGGAGGCCTGCGCCGCTGCTCGCACAGCACCAGGCCTTCAGCTAACCCCCCCACCGCCACCGTAAACTAAACAAAACCCCGAATTACTGAGCAGACTAGACACAGAAGAGAAACAGGAGCTCCAGCGAGCGAGAGAGGGGGACGAACTGCAACCAAACCCTATAGCTGCTACAACCCTCAAAAGTACACAGAGCACAGTCTGTGCCTCAGAACAAATGGCCGGTCTGGTAGCAGTAAAAACAATGGGGAGGGTAAGTACACATGGCCTCTCCCAACACACGCTCAAACACACACACACACACACACACACACACACACACACACACACACACAGTCACATTCCTCTGGTGCATTTCAAACATATGGTAAACAAGAAGTTCATTATACTGATTGGTGTGCAGAGGGGGACGCTGACACAGGTAACTCCATCTGGCCGTTTCATCGCCGACAGATGCATCTCAGCCACAGGTACAACATCTGGACTGCTGTGCAAGTGACCTCTGACGCTAAAAAAAAAAAAAAAATCTGGACACATTTTCTGAAAACTATATTGCTGTGAACGCTGGGCCATAAAACTCAGTGGAAAAAAAAGTGAATTATATGAGCATAAAACCAACAAAACCTTCTTTCCACCATGTTTCTACGTCTTTTTCAACCATGCATGAACACACACATACTGAGAGTTTTCCTTCCTCTCTGTGGACGGCCTTTCCTGGTCCACAGCGTGCACAGGAAATTGGAAGTGTCATTGTTTATGTCTGTGGAGAAAACGCAACCACAGTCTTTTTGGCTGTTGTCAGCTGGCCCATATCTCACTCCACCGCTACCAGGAAATCAGAACAGAGGCGCTCACTGTTTCTCCTCTGCAGGCCCTGCTTTAGGACCACAAACAGGTCACAGCGTTGGCTTGGTGCTGCTGGAGCTCATATGGACCAAGTTGATCCTGAAGGACTGAACTGCTTTGTAAAAACATAAATAAATTTCTGCCAAATCTTGAACAAATAGGCTTCAGTTATCTCCTCTGACTTATGGTCCTGCTAGTCACTCAACCATGGGTTTCTTCTGGATTAATGGAGAGGACTGACTTTGAAAAACAAGGCCTGATTCATGTCAAAGGTTTAGCTGAAGCTGAAGTGTCAAAACACACTGACCCTGCAGAGGCACTGCTACTGTCAAACAAAGCTTTCTGAAAGCTGGAAATGCATTTCTTGAGAGGTAAATAGAAAGAGACATGGGAAAATCTAAATGCCCTTTTCATTTTCATTTATTTATTTGGATGGGACAGTGCATACTAATGAACATACGATCTCATAAGTTTACACAAGGTTGCAGTAAAGAAGCCGGATTTAGTTGTCCCAAACATAAAAGAACAACATACAGGGTTACAGACGTATAAAAACAATACAGAAAAAACAAAGACAATGATGACAATTTAACTCTGGCTCGGTTAAACCTACCCTGAATTGCCATTATTTTAGTAAAGTCATAGAGCCTGTCATAAAGTGCTTATAGTTTGTAAAAATACATGGGTGGCCTGCAACTTCACTTAACTGCAAAGTGTTGTTCGCACAGCATTCAACATTTCCTATACACTCACACTAACCTTAAAGTGGTTGATCCTTTTGTAATTTCCTTCCAAGTGACAAGTTTCGTCCCACTAAGGTGGATTTACAGATTAGTTTGCGTGTTTGTGGCTTTATGTTGATTGTGGCTTGGTTGGTGGAGAAATGATGAAACATTTTGGAAAATGAGCCTCTTTGCTTTAGCTAGTTAAACATGCAGATCAATACTATTCTTGCATAGATATTAAATATAAGGCAACAGCCAGCAGCTACATTGCTTAGCTTCTAAAAAAGGCTAAAGTAGAAACAATGAGCTAGCTCTGCGCACAAGTAACTAAACCACCATCCACTATCTTATAACCTCCTAAAAAACCAGGAAAGAGTTAAACAAAGAAGAAGTAGTGTGTTAATGGCAAAACTTTAGATAAACTGGTAGATGGACCTTTAAAGATCAATAACAGGCGGGTCTGTATGGAAAATAGAGCTTAAAACTAGAAATTACGGAAAACAGCAAGCACAGCTGTGTTCGAAAGTAAGACAACTGTCTATGAGCTCCATGTTAATATGATTGTACTGTTTCTTATTTTGAATCCATATATAAAACCAGATGAGCTACACATTCCCTCCTGTTTCCAGACTCTGTCCTAAGGTTTATTTTGTAATTTATCATACAACGTTCCATCAATCTTTTCATCCAGTAAATTATTGAGGAAAAAATAAACAAACCAAAGATAGTGTATTTCCAAAAATATCAAACTATTCCTTTAACTAGGATTCAGGTCTATGTGGTCTTGAACTTTGATTGCTCAGGACAAGTCCAGCGGCTCTGAGCTTTTTGGGTTAATAAACTAAAAAGCTTTGGCTGCTGCTCCAGGCGCAAGGAATGTGCAACAAATGATTTCCTCCCTTCATCTCCGCTCCTAAAAAGCTTTTGAAGTCCTTTTGAAAAACAAGGCATGAAGAAGTGCTGAAATCAAGGACACCGTCTGAATAACTTAATCAGTATTTGTGCTGTGTGCATGACCACCATCCTTTCTTCAATGGGGACTCTCCTCCTCCACCTCCTCCCTCTCAAGGACAGGTTCTCTTAACCTTGGAGTTGAAAGCTTTGAAACCACAGAGAGGTCCTCTGTGAAAAAAAAAATCCAGTTCTGAGAAAAGGAGAATTATTATCTTATCTGTTTGGTTGTAAGATATAGTTCAAGATGTCCGATACACAACTTGTCATCACTCTATACTTACGTAAAATGTACTGCAGATGCACTTTATTTTGCTGTTTATCTCTTTCCTGGCTGCAAAACTAAGTACTATGGTCCTCTGCAGACAATGTGA
Organism: Amphiprion ocellaris; assembly: GCF_022539595.1. NCBI lineage: Eukaryota > Metazoa > Chordata > Actinopteri > Pomacentridae > Amphiprion > Amphiprion ocellaris. The sequence goes on from NC_072785.1 coordinate 15,178,191, forward strand.
TGAATGGAAATCTGCCCGACTTATGACAAACTGGTGAGCGTTTTACAGTGTTTACTCAAATTGTTACAGCTGTTAGTTGCTCAGTAAATGGAAAATGATACACATGACCATATGGGCTTTCCCGTATTGGAGCGTTGGTTGGTAAAGCGCTCCTTATTATAGCCGAGCTCCATGTGTGAATGGAATCTTTCATAGTGCAGGAAGAGGAGGAGGAGGCCTGGCGACTCACAGAATTAGCTCTGTTTTTCTTTGCTCAATTTGGTGATGGATTATTTTAAGAGAAAGGGGCACATTCAATAAGAGGCATTCTTGTGATTCAGACTAAATATAGCCATTTTTGCTAAACCTTGTGAGCGGGTTAATGAGCTGTTGATCTGTCGTGTAGGCAGCCGTGGAGGGAAATACACTAGGAAATGTCAGAGAGCAAATGAAAGAGAAAGAGGAACACAGAAAAAAATTAAAGACTACAAAGCCTTCCAGACTTGAGTAATGTTCAGATGTGCTGGCACCTCTCTCCTTATTTATTTTCTCTTTTACAAAACACCTGCGTGTTTGTAATGATGTGTACAAGCATTTTTCAGTCTATACAAAGTACTTTGGTCTTTTTAGTCATTGCAAACATGCCAATAAAGGGATGACTAGGCTGCTGACAGCCGCTCCAATAGAGAACACCTGGAACTTAACCCGCCACAATGAGAACAACTTTATAATGCACGCAACACCGTCTGTCCAATGCAGGATACAGTTATTCAAACATCTTCTAATAAAAAGGATTTGGGTGCTTAATCTCCAGCCAACTGCAAGAATTTTCTAATGCATCAAAAGGCTTTTGGCCAGTGCCAGACTGTAGTGATTCATTACTTAGATAAACACTGATCTTAGCGAATGTGTCTTCAATATGCAGTATTTACATAAAGGATAAGAGGTGTAGAGACAGATAGGAGCTGGAGAATGCTTCCTCCTACTCAGCGGCACTGTATTAGCTCAGCAGACCGTACAAGAGCAGACAGACCTCGAGCATAAGAGAGGAATGAGTTTAATGGACCCTGTGCTTCCAGGGAAATATTCCACCGTGCATTTCTTAAAAGCTCAGGAGCACTTGCACCGTACAAATCAAAGAAATATAAATTTTTTTAAAAAGTAAGTAAAGTTCACGCAGCATGAGAGAGAAGGAAAAAATGCACCAAAAATACATGAAAGCTCGAAACCAAACCCAGAGTCGAAGACCGGAGGGGCCAGGTGAAGGCGAAAGGTGAGGCAGACACTGTGGCTCGGGGAGTGTGTGAAAGGCCAGAGCTTCTGTTCAGAGGCTGCTGCTACGCTCGGCTATACATTTCACAAGCGGAGATAAAAATCTGCATAAAACAGTGAGAGAGAGAGGGGAGGAGAGCCACCTTGGCAATTCAAGAAAGGAGGCGAGGTGAGGGAGAAGGAGAGGGAGGGTGGAGGGGCAGTGACAGGGTGAAAGGGGATGGGATATGTGGAGTGGCAGGAGAGGCTGTTCTGACAGCAGTGGGGCAGCGGAGGGTGGAGAATGCCGTCTTTTCTTACCCCTCCAGACGTCCTGCCCAGCCACTTCACCCAGTGTGGTAATCAATACCTGTTATTTTCCCCTCTCGACTTTCCAATCAATAGATAAGAGTGGGCTAAGACCAGTCCAGACAATGGCTCTTTCTTCGGCACCATCAGATGTGGGCTGAATAGCAACTGCTTCGGTGGTGGGAATGGTACAGGAGGAGCTATTGGGTGACACGCAGGACTAGAGAAACAGCAGGAGGGGGTGGAATAAAAAGAAAAGGGAATAAGATGCTCCAGTCCATCTATCTGATTAAAGAAGAATCACTGGAATAACGCTGCCGCCTGTTTGCAGTGAATCAGCATCTGCTTCTTTCACTGCAGACTGTAGAACAACAGACTCCTGCCGACTCCTCCACAAAATAACAGGAGAGAAATTACTCCGGTGTCATAAAGCTCCTAGAAACATCTCCATCACGCGGCCTTCCCTTAACAGGCCCTACTGTGGAGCCTTTGAACTCTAAGCTGCTATATTTCATTAAACTTGACTGCCTTCTCTGGGCCCCAGCTGCCTCTGCTGGAGAAAAGAGCATGTGTGCAAATGTGTACTGCTTTGTAAAGTCCTTTCTACTGTCTTCTGTAGCTGCAGAGCAAATAAAATCAAGGCTATACCCACGATAAATCAGCCACTTTTTCTTTGTTTGTCAGTAAACCATATAGATACTGTTATTTTTCTGAATATTAGTCAAAGGTTATGCAGAGGTGGGTTATTTCCACTGAAACAAAGACTACATGCGCTACCATTGTACAAAAATAAATGCATTTTAGTGAAATAGAGCGCTATTTTAATAAGAGTGTATTTTATTTAGACTGATCACAAGACAAGATATGTCAAGATACATGCAACTTACCACCTCAGCAAATAATTTCCCAGGAGGAATCCTACACTTTCTACCTTACAGAAACTTGGATGCTTTCATTATGTGAAAGCCTCTTTCACTTCAGGTTCAAGTTTCCATAAGGACTCTGTACTTTTCCAGCCATGTGGAAGTATGGAAAAGTATGGCGTTCTTATGGAAAGTCCTTCACCTGAATTAATGGAAGCCTTTCATATAATGTTTTTGGAGTGGCCTTTTTTTTTGTCTTGTTGCTGGATAGTGAGCAGGAGGTGCAGTGGAACAGTTCACAAGCTGGTTTTCCAGTGTTGCTACCTGCACAAAAAGTACAGAAAGTGGCCTTTTTTCTCTTCCATGCGGTCAATATTTAGTCTGTTACACTAAAATTACTTTGAAACAGTCTTGAAAGAGGAGTTTTTTCTAGAAATAAAACAGTAGTTTAGTGACTTGAGTTGTCCTGGGGTAGCTAAGTGGTGTCGAGGGTTCTTTTTTTTTGTTACTGTTTTCATTGGGTTGTTTTTCAAGCAGCAATATTCAATATCTTTCTTTAGAAAACACGCTGTTGATGCATTACATGTAAACATCAGGACTGTAGATTATTTTGAGTGAATCCTACAGACACTGCCCTGTTCCTGTAAATACTCACTCAAATATGTATTAATCCACGGCTGAAAATAGTCCCCAGCAAGTACTCAATCCAAACATCATTTATGAAAAACTATAATCTGTTTTAGGAAACCACTAAGACTTTTTAACAGAAAAAAATCCATATATATATATATGTGACTTTTGCTTAATGATTTATACGTTGAGAAGTAACCAATAGGCTTGCAGCTTAGCAACAGAAGGTGTTTAGCATATTGTTGGGTTTGGTCTTTCATAGGATTTGTTGGCATTTTGAAAAGTAATGAATAATGCCAACCTCAACCTTCAACGTGCTTATCATTATCTGACAATTATGCTCACTTTAAAAGAAAAAGATGAAGTAGCCGAGGAAATAAACAAAACTCTACTTAAGCGGTTTAATGTAACTAAGTAACTGATGTGATGAATCCGTTAAAAATAATAATCAGCACTCTGTTAATCTGCTTCCGATGGAATGAAAAGTCCCCTTTTTTTCCCCTGCGAGCACATTAATTCAGTGGTGCAGCTTCTCATGCGAATGTGAGCGACTAACACACCGGTCCTGCCCTGTCATAAAGAGCACACAGCGAGTGGCACTCTAGTCGCTTTATCTCACTCCATTAAGCTAAGGCCCGGTGCACACACAGGGGCTGAGTGTGTGCTTAGGGCCACTTATCAGGGGAAGAGGCAACAGGAGGGAGGCTGTGAAGGAAGAGGAAGGCCAAACAGAGCGACGGGGACAGAAAGAGAGGGCAGAGGAGGGGAGAGGAATAAAAAGGAAGCCACAGAGAGAGTCGCAGGGTGAGGGTTAAGGAGACGAGGGCTGATTTAGGAGAGTGGCAGGGAGCAGAGGCTAAGATGGCAGAGAGGCCTCCTTTAACACACAGCTCATAAGCAGAGGAGGGCAGCATGGGGGAGTGAAGGGGGATTAGGTGGGCCCAGGCGGCAGTAACAAGGAATCCCAACAATCTCACACTCCACTCGCTGGCCCGGGCTCAGCCTCAGCCACATGACACACTCAGACAGACCTCCCTCTCTCTCCATTACAAAGCAAGGCACCAATGAGCACCTGTTTATTACCGTCTGTCTAATATGTTTGGAGATTGGCCGACCACTTGGCTCTGAATGGGACATTGTGCGAACGCTCACACGTTTGGCTGCTCTGCACTGTGAATTGTTTCTTATTCTCTCTCACAGTCAGATATGAAAGTTTAAAAACAGACGCTCTCATTAATCTGAATGTTATTACAGTTCTCCTGCCACAGGAAAAAACAAAGGGTGTCGAAGATTAAACCTCATGACTAAAGATTAGTATTTAATCACTTATTTCTTCCTCTACAGCAGTGGTTGATGAGACAAACCACTGGTTCCCAAAGTGGTGTTCAGTTCCCTTAAAAGGACTCCCAACATAAATCCAATGGGATCACAAGATGAAGCTAGTGTAAAAGAGGGAAAAATAATCTTATATACATACTTTCTTCTCATATTTTTTACTTGTGCAGATGATCCCCAACCTCCAAAATATCAATGCCAGAGACAAGCTGAAGCATACAAACACAAGAACACAATATCCTCACAACAATATTACTTTATAGCAGTTTCATACAGATTAGAAGCGGGATACATCAAGGTAATCTGTATATATAAATAAAAGTACTGAGCAAGCATAAAATATGTTAAAGCAATTACGTAACTAAACAACTGATTAAATGGCTAAAATATTCTATTTCTAATCACCTCCCCGTTGGACGTTATGAACCGAACCGAATATTCGGATATTCGTCATTAATTGGGGCCGAATATCTGGAGCCCAGAAACTGCTATTCGGGCCAGCCCTAAGGTTTACCTGTTTACCAGGTGTGTAAAATTCCTTCAAACGAAACATGAAGAAAGAAAATCTCCTGACCCTTTGGTCGAATTTCAACCTAAAAGCATTCCATCCCAGTGTTAACACTGCAAAAACTCAAAATCTTACCAAGTCTATTTGTCTTATTTATAGTCAAAATGTCTCATCCCACTTGATTTAAGATAAATTCACTTAGCAAGTGACATTTCAGCAGATGGAGGGAGTTGTTTTAAGACAATGCATCCTTAATATCTTGTTAAGTCAAACAATCTTGAAATTATCTTGTTTTGAGTTGTATTTTACAAGAAAACTCAAAGTAAGTTTAATACATCTCAAATTAGGAGGTTACATGAAAGCAAAAATCTATTTTTGAGTGAAAAACTGTTATTTTTTTAGCATGTCTGGCTTATTTTAAAACACTTAAGCTTGACAATCCTGGTAGAACATAGCTTAAAATTTGTTTTCCCAGCTAATTTTAAGATCTCAATATTCTAAATATCATATTTCAAAAAATCTTACCAAGCCATTTTTCACTTGTTCTACTGGCAGATTTTTTTCACTTAATTCAAGGTAAAAGCTCCTTGAAATTAGTATTTTTTTCTTGTTTTGAGAGGGGCATTTTTTCCAGTGAATGCTTGACAGTTTTTAGTTGGGACACACGTAGAAACTGCTGTGATTTAAGTTATGAAATGTCCAAAATTTTGGGAACTACTGCTTCAGAACAGGCCTTTAATGAACCCTGTTACACCCTCTCTTCATAGCTACACTGCTTCTGTTTTTTTCATGGCCTCTATCAGTCAACAGCGAGGTGCATCCTGCCACTCCCAGCATTCTCCCTCCTCCTCCTTCCTCCTGCAACCTTGTTGCATTCCACAGTGGGAAAAAAAAAACTGTCCGACCTGAGTTTGGCTGGTTGTGTGCAGCCGCTGACTGGCAGAGAAACACGGAGGCTGTAAACAAGAATATTTTGAGCCAGACGTGCTGTCACCAGTGGACACACAAGTGTGCGTCTTTGCGTGTGATGTGGTCACATCTGTGCGATGATGATGATAATGATGATGACGACGGCTGAGCTTGTCGCTGAGTGCTCCTCATTTCTCCATCTCCAGAAAACCTACACCAGTATACTGTCTGAGGATCAGCCAATCTCCCTGACACTAGGAAGCGTTTTACACCAGCGCCTTTGTCAACAAGGTCTTTTCAGGAGAGGACCAGTGACAGACTGTGATGTAGCAGGAGGGTTTAGGCAGAATGGAGCAATTCAGACAGGGGCAGGAGGGAGGGAGAGGCGAGGAGAGGAGTGGGTGAGGGAAAATAGAAAGGCGGGTGAGACAGAGACGAGACAGAGCGGGAGAAAGAGGAGAGAGACAAGGCGAGACAGAGGGAGAGGGAGGAGGAACTGGCAAAGCTCTCACTGACAGCAATGGGGCCTCTTGACAATCCAGGAATATTGTCTGAAATCAATCTGTCATCATGGAGCTGTTGAGCCTGTCATTACAATGTGGTACTCGCCCTTTCACAGCGACAATTTGTTCAGTGCTTTCCCAGTTCACCTTACTACTCAGCTGTACAAAGGTCACTGCCCTCTATCCATCTCTGTCTGCCAGTCTGTCTGTCTCTCTCTTTGTTAATCAACTGTCTACAGACTTATACAGTCCTTTTATCGAGGTGACCTGCACAGAAGCAGCCGGCTGATGACCAGAACAGACGCCCTGCTGCAAAGACGTCTGTTACATCACTGAATCCTCGTATTTCTAACCATGCAATAATTGCAAAAATGGAGCTTTCAGAAATAATAAACACAACTAAGACTCTACAGTAATGCTTGCAGCTCTGTGAAGCCATTCTTAAGCACAGCAGTGCTTTGAAGTAAATGCTCACAATGATAATGCTGGTATGTTGAACTGTTGCTAACACTGAACACAAAGTAGGACTGAGGCTGGTAGGAATGTCATTAGTTTGCAGATATTTGGCCACAAACCAAAGCTGTCTTCGAACTGATGATGGCACAAGATAAAAAGTCAGGGGAAACAAGTTTTACCATTTATCTTTTGGGGATCACGCATGTCTGTAAACATCCAAGGCAAACGCTTCCTCATTGGTTGAGATATTAAAATTAAAAAAGTCACCCTCATGGTGGTCTGGAAGGAGAAGTTAGAGAATCACCAAAGTACAGTGACAGACATGGTAAAACTGTTACTACTATCACTGTCTTTTAATACACAAGTTATCTGTATCTTGTCACTTCAATGTTAAGGAAGTACTTCTCGTCAAGGTATCTTTTTATAGTTTTAGTTTGTCTATTTGTTTGTGTTTTCTTTTTTTTATTGATCTGTGACCAGAACTATGCAAAAAATTACCAGGCCAAATTTCATTAAACTTGGTCAACAGGTAGTGCACAGCAAATTACAGTTTGAAGATCCAGATCTTAAAAACTGAAAGAAAAGCAACAGTGACAACAAAACTGTATTTCACACTGCAGTAGTTCAACTTTGCAGTTAATCCTCAGTTCACAAGCACCTCAACCTGTGGGTGGAACACAGACTCTAGACTGACTACGGTTCATTACAGCACAAAGAGATGCTGATATATTTCACTGTTAGTGGCACTAGAGGGAAACTCAGAGGATCAACAAAGTCATTAGATTTCATCCTCTGGAGAACTTGGATATCTGCGGCAAATTCTATGAAATCCATCCAACATGTATAATATTTCAATCTAAACCTACAACACCATGCTCAAGGCGCTGGTGGAAGAAAAGTCAGAGGATCACTAATGTAAGAAACATTCATTCTCTGGGGAACATCGATGTACAGAATTTCACGGCAATCCGACCAAAAAGCTGCTGAGATATTTTCGTCTGGACCAACTGACATTGGCATTCCTGAAGTTATGCAGCTTGAATAGCTAAAAATAAACAAACAGAACAGTCAGTTCAGCTAACAGTCAATCAAGACCCACAAAAATTGTATGAATGGTGCTGTGTGCCCATCTGCCAAACCTTGAAGTCCAAGTGCATCCAGGCTGGGGGCTGATCCAAAGCCCAAACTCACATCCCTGTGCATGAGGAAATCAAATCAGTCTCACTGCATGGTGCAGAATTCCAGTCTGGGATTGCAGTAGCTCTGCTATAAAATATGACAGATTATACTCTTTGCTCCTGAAATGATTTTTCCTCCCCTTGCACTCTTCATGTCAAAATGGGGACATATTTTTCCATTCATTACAGAAGCAATATGGGTCCCCTAAATTAAAAAAAATCTGGCTTCTCAGCCTCCGTTTTTAATGCTGGGAGAGACTGCTGCTGCAAACAAATTCCATCACGACAGCCTACACGCGCACAATAAAAGATTTTTTGACACATTCTGACAAGCAGCCACCCAGACCCGACTATTTACAACCTCAATCAATGGGGACAAAGCGCAAATATTCTGAGGTCGCTCAAAAGAATCCTTAACGAAAAACAAAGTGGAAGCCACAAAGCCATGTGGGGTCTCACTGAAGCCCATCGGAGGTGGACTGACAGGAAGGGGGTAGATGGGGGGGAGGATGGAAACTGGAAGGAGGGTCTGGGGGTGCGTGTCGAAGGCAGCGGAGGCCTCATTCAGAGCTCGTTATCCCAGCCATCCCCTGACTGTGCTTTCTTTAGACCTAGCCAGCCATCACTGTTGCCACCACCATAACTTTCAATCAACCTTTTAACTGCAGAATGGCAGGGGTGGTTGGTGTGTGTGTGTGTGTGTGTGTGTGTGTGTGTGTGTGTGTGTGTGTGTGTGTGTGTGTGTGTGTGTGTGTGTGTGTGTGTGTGTGTGTGTGTGTGTGTGTGTGTGTGTGTGTGTGTGTGATTTCTAATGAAAGCCCAAAGAGCGAAGGAGGAAGCAGGAAAATAAAGACAGACTAAATTTTCATTATCCTCCAAAGTGAGGCGCCAACGTCTGGTATCAGATTATAAAGTTGACCAACACTTGAGTGCTTCCCGCAATCATAAGCACAAGAAATGCATTGCTAAACTTAAAGGCACACGGAAAAGCTAAGAGACAAAGATCATCCTCTAAATGATATTCAACAGGTACATTCTGGCTGCCTGATTTGGTATTCTGATAAGTCAGTATGAGACTTCAGCAGGCTGTGGCAAGTACAGCAAACAAGCACATACAGTAAGATGGGGCAGATAATGTTTCTGCAGTTTAAATCAGCCTTTTATTCACTAACATCACAATGACATCTCCTGAACTTGTCCAAACCTGCTCAGTCCAAGAAACATCTTGAAGGCCGCCGTCGCATAAAGTATACAGTATAGATGTTTTCCTGAGGCAACAAAATGTTGTCATGGTACATGTCTTGCACGAGATGCAAAAAGGAGCCAACGCTCGAGCAAAGCAGTAGAGAAGCAGGGCAAAGGAATAAAAACGGAAGAAAAGTTGCAGTTTATGCACCGCCTGTCCACGTACGGACTCATAAATCATAAATCTAGATGTTAAAATTTATAGGACAATAAAACCGGCTTCTCCTGTTGAGGGATGAAAGAGAAGAGCAATTGGAATCTCATCATTTCGCTTTACTGAAGTGACTGAGTGAACAGCTGTGGAGCACAAAACGGGAGGAAGGGGGCTGTGAGAGGGTGGGGAGGGTCTCCATGACTTGGCTCCCCACAAGAAAAGAGAAAACAGAGCGGGACTGGAGAAATGAAGGAGGCTTAGAAAGAGGGGTTGCGCAAGACAAACACATCCAACTGTGGGGCTGAAATGTTATTGTAAGGTCACTTGTAAGGTTCCAGCAAGGCGGACCCTCGCCCCCACCTACAGGCTCGCTTCCAGTCACTCAGTCCACTCGCTTTCTTTGGCCAAGGGTGTAACACGGCAGCCTGAACTGTCTAAACAGTGTCCTGTATCGTCAGAGGCGCATTTAACACCAAGCAGCTGTCAATTAATGAAATCTGTTATTCGTACGTCTGCAAGTCAGAGCAGGGAAACGCATCAAGTCAATTATCATTTGAATGGTGACCGTCCGATGCCTCCGTGTGCACTTTGTGAGCAGCTCCATGGGTTTCGCGAAGGTTAACAGGAGCAAAAGGAATTCTATTTAACCGAGCACAAATCCATTCAGGCAGCAGGAAGAGTGTGTGTGGTCTGAAAACACTCCCGGAGCCAACTGCCCAAACAAACTAATGAGCATTGTACACACAGAGACATGAGATTTTCTTCAAAAACAAAAAGAAGGGGAAAAAAATTCTCCTCGTGCATCTGAGCATTAGCATACAGCTGAAAGTGACAAATACTGAAAGCCTTGTTGAAATTCCACATGAATGTTAATTGAAGTGGCCATTAAAGTCAGTCAATGAGGGGAGTGTTGCTCGCAGGGATTATATGACCCTGCTAAAGTAAACACCAACTGACCTCCATTATGACTACTTATCACAGCTACAGCCCCTTTCCTTTCTTTCCCCTCGGAGGGGTGAAGTCTGACACATTCCTCTCTCCAAATGTTTCCTCCTGAACTGACAGGGTCAGCAGTGTGTGCTGATAGATGGGAAACATGGATTGTTATAGTGCTGGTAACATTATTTCTGTGATAGAAACAGAGGGATCATAGCAGGAGGAATATTATTTCCACCTGGTTTAGACGAGACGGAGAAGGAGGAGGAGTGGGAATAGTTGTTGGTGTACCTCTGAGGTTTTCCAAATTGCCCTGCGCTCCATGGACGTCTCATTATCATGACTTTTCTCAGGGTAATTTCAGCCTGCTTAATAAAACACACGCATATATTCAGGCGCACGAAAGCGGCGCTCGTTCTCGCTCGTAACTTCTTCTCACGCACGTCTAAATGGCAGCACCTCAGGAAAGCGAGTCCCCCGTCTGCCGTGAGCTCTAATAGATGGCAAATAAGTCCAGTCTACAGGGATGAGGAGTGTTTAAAATTAATTACTGCTGCCCTGTCCAACCTGAGGGACCGCTGCGCATAATAATCCATCCATTGTTCTCCGCAAATGGACCCCAGACTCTGTAAATACGGGGCTTTGGAGAGCTGAGAAAAGGCAGGGTGGGAGTAAAGGTCAGCTCATGCCTTGTTTTAACGACAGCACATTAACTTAACTCACTTCCTTCAACTTTACACTGGTAATAAATGGGAGGAAATGCAGAGAAAGAGATGGGGACATGTGTGAGACCAGTGGCAGACAGTGCTGGATGTATGGTTTGACGCAGTGAACAGTCTCCCTGATTAAAACTAGAACAGAGGAGGTGAACACTGTTGGTCTTCCCTTGAGTTCCACTATTTGGTGCGGGCTGAAAGACGTAACAGTAACATGAAACTGATTTTAATTCTAACACTTAAATGGAGCATTAAAGTGCAGGGTTGTGCAAAGATTGTAAAAAACAAATACAAGTTACACAGCAACATGGCCGCTTTTCAGCACAGTTCTTTCTCCTTCACTTTCCCTCCTGTCTCACCAGCTTGGCTCACTGTTGGCACCACTGCTACACCTTCTTACTATTCAGGAGCTATTTAAAAAATAAGAGGACTTTGGGGCATTTTGTAACAGAGAAACTAGCCTCATTACGCTTAAAGGAAATGGAAAACTGTCCGGGAGCCAAACAGCCTTGTGATTTTTAAAAGCCCCTGGCATACATTTTATCTCATAGTACCTCCATGTTATGAAACCATGATGTAACTCTGCTGTAAAATGTATATTTTCCAGTGGGGTTGCAAAGGAGCTTGCTTGCTCGAAACTTTGCCAAACTGCTCCAGAGGTGAAGGAAAGACGTGTGTGGTGTAAAAGCACACAAAGATTCACATACATGCAGAAAACGACTATACTCTGTGCCTGTTTCTAATTAACGTGCATCAAAACAGTACCGCTCGGTGTGTGTGTTTATTGTTAGCTAGTCCTGGTGCATAGCAGAGACACCTGGTGCCTCTCTGTTTCTCCCAGGGTGCATTTCTGCAGATCCATATGTCCAGGCTGCTGCATTCCTCGGTTAGTGGAGCCCAGTGGTCCCTGGGCCTGTCACCACATTAGAGGCTCTGCTGGGACACATCACTGAGCACCTCCTCCAGCTGCTGGGGGTAGTGGAGCACCAGAGGGGGAGGACAGAAGGTGCTAGGATGGAGGAAGTGTGGGGGTTCCAAGGGGGTCTTAAGAAATAATTCTTGCTTGGCCAGTCGCAAAGTTGCAGCAGTGGAGGGAGGAAGGGTGTGTGTGTGAATGTGTGTGTGTGTGTGTGTGTGTGTGTGTGTGTGTGTGGGGCTCTGTGTGGCACGAGGGCAGGGGGTCCTGGGTCAGATGTCACCTGATGATTGACAGCAACAGGCTCAAAATCTTTCACCCCATCTAACTGTCCTCTCAGGTGCATCGTCTGAAACGTTTAGACAACGGCAGTAAAGTAACACTTTCAGTGTGTTTTTACTGTTTCACACACAAGTCAAAGGGGGCCTGTCCTTTCTAATTTAATTTACATTTGTCAAAGATGTCATCATACATCGTTAAACTTTACAGCGGCAGTTTTACAGCTTTGCTGGCGTTCGCTTCACTATAAAGTGAAGTTTCAAGTCAAAGCCCCCTGACTGTATTTCACAGCATGTCAGTCGAGCTGTTGCATTTGGACTGTAATACAGTCCACTGTATTGCTGCTTCTGCTGGGATAACTGTGGAATATTTACACTTCACAGATTGTCGAGCATCATTCAAAATCCTCTCACTCTGACTGCCTGCCAGTGACGTATCTGTGATGAGTACATCTGTCTGTGCATCTGCAACCACTTTCAGAGGAATTATGAGAAACAGGCAGTAAATTCTCTCTTTTGTCTCACATTAAATCAGTTTAGGCCCATCAGACTTCCACTTGCCACCATCCCATTGGCGTCCACATTTTGGATTTCTGCTTCACTGACATATCTTAATCTGTAAACATACAAAATTGCCTGTCTAATCTGATTTAGCCTTCACGTCTTGTTTACTTTTGGTTTAGTTGTGCCGTGAAGGCCCGGCTGCTACGCTGTGAATGAGGCATTGTCTGTAGACCCACAGATCTAATCTCCCCCTCTAAACCACCGCCAACCCTCCTGCCCCTCCACCTTGAGCCATGATAGCCACATGCAGGTATTGTACCCATCAGATGCCTCTTCAATTTACTTCTATACTGAGCAGGAGAATAATAAGAGCGCTATAGAGCCTGCTTGTTTTGCCAGAGCTTAATTTTCTGGGGAAATGTGTCTGGCTTTCACATTTCTGTCATTAAAGCTGAAGTGTAGTTTCAAGTTTTGCCTCTGCCACTGACTCACGCCGGCGGATTGCATCAGACATGGTTCAGTAGTCAGTGATGGTGGATGAAATCATAGGAATTGCTTCGACAGTCACTCACAAGCTGTTGACAAGCTCACTGTAAGTTGTCTTTATAAAGTAAAGTACTGATACTGGCACAATAAACAGTGCAGAGAATTGTGGTCAGCCTGAGGTCTCCCACTCTCCACGCAGTGTTACGGTCATGAACACACACACACACACACACACACATGCTGATGTGAGACAGTCCTTTGGCCGGCCACGGGAGAGCTGGACTCTTACCCTGACTTGTGTTCTTTCACCCTGGGAAGCTGATGGATGGTGTTTGTTTAGTTTAGCTGTAGTGAATGTGCACACACACACACACACACTCACTCTCACACACACACACACACACACACACTGTGACTGAAACACACACAAACTAGGGGTAGGGGTTGGCTTGCCCTCTCTCATTCCACTGCCCTGTGTTGATTTTGGGCTCTGTTTAGAGATTTTTTTAGTTTTTTAAGTTTTCCGTCTCTTGCTTCTTGGTGCGACGGCGTTAAAACCCAACTGAGACCTTCTTCATGCTCACAGGAAACCAGCCATTCAACTTGGTTAATAATGAACTGTGAATGTGGTGTTACCTTTCTCTTTTAAAACACGCAATTTTAGTTTAGAAAAAAGAAAGAAACTGCATGAAGCAACTCTCACCTCGTACGCAGTCAGTCAGTAAAACTGCCTCGAAGATGAACAGCACAATCTTCAGGATGCCCATACTGTCCAGACACAAATTCATATTCCCTAAATCTGAAACACACACGGACAGAAGGTGTATAGGCACACAGCAAGACCAAAATAAATGCTGTATGATTTGAAAAAAATACTACCTGTCTATATAAAATGCTTGAGCACCATCATTGTGTTACAAAAAGTAATAACAAGTAGTGTGAAGCTGTTTCCATCTCACTGAGACATAAAGCTGCAATGATTGACAGATTAATAGATTAATGTTCAGCTATCAAATTAATCGCCAACTATTTTGATAACTGATTTATCTGTCTGAGTCATTTCTAGCAGAAAAAGCCCAAATTGTCTCATTCTAGCTTCTTAAACTTAAAATATTTACTTATTTCTCTACACCTCAGTGGCATTTAAGTAAATATTTAGGGGTTGTGGACAAAACAAGATATCTGAGGACATCATCTTGAGCTTTGGGGAACACTGTTGACCATTTTCTGCCTTTTTATAGACCAAACAACTAGTCAGTTAATCAACAGTCAATAGAGTCAGTAGCTGCAGAACTTTTTTCTTCAGTGGTTCCCAAAGCAGACTCCTGAAACCATTTGTGACAGCATGTGTGACAGTTTGAATCTTCTCTGCTCAACTACAGTCCCAGGTTTGGGGTCTATGTGGGACCTTAAATTGGGGACTTAAAGGGCTTTTTTTGTAAAGTTGAAGAAGTCCTGAATAATGCAATAGCGGAGCTACGTGCTTAAGTAGCTAACTGAGCTACTGAATGGCAGAAGGTTAATGAAAACAGTTTTTTGCTAGTTTATTAATAGTTAAATATCTCCACTGTTTCTTACTTGCAGCTTGGGTATGCATGCACAAAATAGGGCTTTTTAAAATATGTATAAATGTGATATTAACATACCTTGATATTGAGTGAATTGAGTCAACCTTGTGTCAGCCTCTTGACAGAAACACTTCTAGCTAAAGTCCGTGTTGAGTCCATGAATCAAAAGTGACAGCGGCCGACTTTCCAGCGACCTCTAGCTGGACCGTCTGTCTCCGGGATAAAATAACGGATTCACGGCTGCACTTCTGCAAATTACAAACTCCATAAATTACAACACAAGTTCCAATATGTTAATTCTCAATTTAAAAAAAAAAAAACTCCGTGCGGTCCGGTCTGCGTTGCCCGCCTCGACCACCAAGTGACTTTTCCAGTGCGCACTCAGCGGAGACTTGTTGTCCGTCCCAGCGCTGCTGCTGCCGGCCAATCAGAGGCCGCGGAGCCCGGACACGGTTAACTCTTTATCCGTCCGCCGGTCGGAGCTGCTCATCATCTCTCTGTCAGATTAGTGCGGGAGAAGACAGATAGCAGCTGTGGACTGCCGAGAAAAATGCAAATATCACTGTAAAATTAACTTCTCACATTACAAGCGGCTTATTTTACTAATGCTTTACTGCTGTTCTTCTATCTGAGCTTAACATTTGAGACATAATTAACTATGCATCAGATTGCAATTACTGTTCTGCTTTTTTTTTTTTTTTTTTTTTTTTACTGATATCCTACCTTTTCATTTATGTTTCATTACTTTTGCTGTGATTAATAAATGCCACACTGTGAACACGTGCTGCCACCTACTGGGCCCTGTGTGGATCAGATCAGCTCTCATAAATACACTGCCTGGCCAAAAAAAACAACCTGGATTTAACTAGGCAAATGGGTAAGATCCTTCCATTGGATAATTACTGCAGTGATTAATACGTTTCAGTTGCAACAACTTATTTAAACCCCAGCAGATGCAGTGAGGAGCTTCTCATTTCTTAAACAACCATGCTGGAAGACATATCCTGTGGTCATGGAAAGGATGTTAATGTGTCTCAGAAGGGTCAAATTATTGGCCTGCATCAACAAAGAAAACAACTAAGGAGATTTTTAAAACTACTAAAATCAGGTTAAGAACTGTCCAACGCATTATTAAAACCTGGTAGGATAGTGGTGAACCATCATCTTCGAGGAGCAAACGTGGTCTCATGAGTGCAGATTCACCCTGTTCCAAAGTGATGGGCCATCAGGGTAAGAAGAGAGGCAGATGAAGTGATGCACTCATCATAGCTAGTGCCTACCAGCCTGTGGGGGTTTGGGTTATGATCTGGGGTTGGTCAGGTTCAGCAAAGTTATGTTCCCAAAGGATGAGGTCAGCTGACTACCTGAATATACTGAATGACCAGGTCTTTCCATCAATGGAGTTTTTCTTCTCTGATTTCATGGACATGTTCCAAGATGACGATGCCAGGATTCATGGGGCTCACATTGTAAATGAGTGGTTCAGGGAGCATGAGACATCATTTTCACACATGGATTGTCCTCCACAGAGTCCAGACCTCAGCCCCACTGAGAATCTTTGGGATGTTGTGGAGAAGACTTTGCACAGTGGTCCCACTCTCCCATCATCAATATAAGATCTTGGTATATCAATAAAATAAAATTTAAAAAAAAAAAAAAAAAAAAAAAAACTAATGTAACTCTG
Source organism: Amphiprion ocellaris (assembly GCF_022539595.1). Classification (NCBI taxonomy): domain Eukaryota; kingdom Metazoa; phylum Chordata; class Actinopteri; family Pomacentridae; genus Amphiprion; species Amphiprion ocellaris. The sequence continues at coordinate 15,194,599 of NC_072785.1, forward strand.
GACAGAAATAAATGCTGTGACACTGCAGAAGCTTATCGAAACAATGCCATACTCAAAGCTAAAGGCAGTCCAACAAAATATTACAGTGTGCGACTTTTTTCTGTGTTTTTTGTGTATCAGAATTAAAATCAGTTTCAGTGTTCCACTTACACTGCTGGCCAAAAGTTTGGAAGCAAGATCAAATTTGTACAAAAAGATCATAGTTTCATTAGTATACTTTGCAAGAAAATAAACGTGATTATTATATAGTCTCTCACCAGAATGCAGGTATCAGTATCTGTACTCTTGTTTCTTCACTCAGCTGTTTCTTTCTAACCATTTCTGTGGTAGTGATAGATATGAACACAGTTGAGGTTTATTGGGATTTTTGCATGAAAACTCTCAAAAGCCAAAGAGCTAAAGTGAACAATGCAAACGGTGATTTGTTTTTTGTACTTTTGCAAATCTTCTCAACTCTAAAACTAAACCCTTCTTTCTTTTGATAACATTTATCCAGCAACTGCCTGATAACACCAATGTATACCTAAAGGTAAATTGAGGGAAATGGTGCATATCAATGAAAGTAAAGCCGGAACATGCAGTAAATACATCCCAAAATCCATAGAATTCATATTGGTTTTTACTTTTTTTTAAATTTTTTTTTTGCTTCCAAATGTTTGGCCTGTATTGGCCTTGTTTCCAAACTTTTGGTCTGCAGTGTACATGTGGGAAAATTTTAAAGGAGGACAAAAAAAGATTATTCAAAAAGCAAGTGTGGCAAGTCAGTAGGCAGTAAGTGTTAGAAGGCAGATGAGGAGCATTTTGCCAGTCAATTGTAGCAAATCCAAGGAATTAAAAAAGTAATAAAAAGTCATAGAAATATTTACACTCTGCAGGAATTTGCAAAATATTCACCCACGAACGTGCAATGTTACAAAGTCTATGGTGTAAACTGTGTATTAATGTAATGATTGCAGAGATAGTCACCGTGTATTGCTATATATTTTGCCTCTAATCCACTACTCACAAGTTTTGCTGATTGTGAAACCATTTAACACCAAGCATCTCTGAGGTGGTTGAATTTTTAACTAAATCTTAGTAGTGTGGCCCATTTTATCACAGTTACTCTGTCATAAAACTGGTGAATTCCCAAGAGACTAAAAAATAAACCAGCAATTCAGTCAAATTTAAAGCAGCAGAAGCTATGATTACCTGACTTTTAGTCCATCATATGGCTTGAGATTCAAAAACAGCTTCCTGTATTTCCCATAAATCAGGTTTTACTGAGAACCTCCATGTCTGGTATATGACCTCATTTTGCTCTTTGCTCTCATTTGAACTGGTCGAGGCAGATGGCCGCCCTCCCTAAAGGGAAGTCTTTTTCTTCTCCGTTGTTGCCGATATAATGGATCACAGGGAATCTTAATATTTGTTGGATTTCCATGTATAATTTTGTAGGGTCATAATTTCTAATGTGACCATTTTGTGTCTCTTTGTGGCCGTTTTGCATCTATTTAATTCATTTTGCATCTTGTTGTGGTCACGATTACGTCTCTATGGTGGTTTTGTATCTTGCGGCCATCTTGTTTTGTTTTGCCTGATTCATTTTAAATGAGTTCAGCAAATTTCCATAACTACTAGTTACTGTGGAGTCTTAACTTTAACATGTAATTCAGTCAGGTGAAGTAGAAAGTTAGATAATTTTCTAGAGTTTTATCTGTAATATTTAATTTACTTGCTTTAGAGTCTTTAGAGTCTAGGAAAATTCACAATGCCAGTCATGTTTATCTACTGTAAAGCACTTCGGTTCTACGGCTGCTGTTCTATATGTGCTATATAAACATCAGTAACGGTAATGTCACTTGACTTCTTGCCCCCTCAAAAACAGTAGTTCTGCTTTAACTCTGAACCCACCTCCAGTGAATATCAAGTTCTTACCTTGTTAACATGTCCGTATGGTGTTTTTCATAAGCTAGAAGATAGTCAGTGCTGTAGCTGAACATTTCCCCTCTGAACCTGCAGGGTATCAATAACAGTCTCAAAAACAGAGATTCAACAAACCTAATGAGCAAAACCTCTCAACTTACTGGATGGAACTTCCTGTATTGTTATTTTTCAGAATCTGTTTCTGGCTTGAACATGTGTGGCTCAATTACTACAACATTACAGCTTGCCATCGTGTAGTTTTACAGTGTTTGAGGAGAGTAGGAGGTAAGCCACTTTAAGGCAGGAAGGGATTACTATTTTAAAAGATAAAGCCATACTAACTTACTTAAATAAGTAACTGATGCACAGATTAGTTACAAGGGGTTTAATAAAGCTTTTAAGTTTCCCTCAGGGCAGAATAAGACATTATATAACTGTTTTCCCAGATTGAGGTGGTTCCCCATGAAAAGTAAACTGACCTTTCTGTGCAAGTTGATGCTGCACTTCTTTAACTATGTGGAAAAATCTGCAGCTCCAACAATGTGTTAGTCCCACGCCATAAAAGTCCAAAAATTCAGTTTAGCAGGGTGTTGCTCATCAGATGAGTGGGCCCACACTGCCTTCTAGAGTGCCAGGAAAAACTGGCATACAGTAACTAATATAGTTCCAGGCTGTAAATGAGCATCTTAACAGAATATTCGGTCTGACAACATTCAAATAAAAAAAATTTTTTCCACTAATTCCACGCTCTGTGTCAAACAGTAACCTTGTGGCTTTGGACAGCGAACGTCATATTCAAGCTGAGTTGCATTATTGGCATTTTAGGCAGATGGTAGGTCAATAAAAGCAAGACACAAATCTACTGATGCATTTCAAGGCAGAAATTCAGAAGCTGTAAAAGTGTTCAATCTGCATTTTTTAAACAGGAAAAAAATCATTTTATTTCAATATACATCGCATTTAAAACTATATAACAGTATTTGTTTGTTGAATATTTTACACAGCTCTTATCATGGAAATGTACTGGAGGTTTACAAAATAAGACCAAGCTCTGAAATAATAATAGGATAACCCGCCCTTTTGTTACTGCATACCTTTTCAAAGTGAGCTTATATGTTTTTGATGAAAATAAGACTGATAGAACAGTAGTGACTGACTCTAAATATGTAATGCCTGAGAAACTGCTTTAAGTCAGAGCAGAATGGACATAATGGGATAATATGTCACCTGCTCAAAGGTCCATATTGGCCACTTCAGAGCATTCAGATGTACAAACCAATACGCTATAAGTATGGAAGATACTTTGTATGCTGTCATTGCAGTGGAAGCAGATTCAAGAGCAGAAAGGAAGTCAGGAAGAAATGATGCCAGTCTGGGAACAGAACATCTGCTCCTGTCCGACAGTACCATCAGAGCCAAAGACAGAAACAATTTAGTGTAAACACACATCATCATAACTTTGCTCTTCAGAAATGGCCTGTAACTGTAATTTAAATAGCAAAGGGTTGTCTCTCAAGTGTGCAGGACCATTGCAATCAGTAGTCACTATATTGCACTATAACATTTGTGAGGAAGAAAATCAACAGGTAATAATCGGCCTGTATTCCTGTAGGCCAGCACCTGAGAAGGCCTCTGGTTCGAAACAAATTACACACATTGTGGTGCTAAAGTGAGCACTGAGTGACGAGAGGTCAACTCTCCACTAGGGGGCCTTTGAGACCTGACAGTGATGACTAAGGAATCCCTTTTATTCATCTCAGGGTGCAGCGGAGTCCCCAGAGAGACTCACTATGCCGTGGTGCAACAGCAAAGCAATGGGCACAGCCCACCACCATCAAGAGGTGAATGGTCAGAGTCCATCTCACAAAGTGATACAGAATTACACATTCATTGCAATAAAAAGCATGAAGGAATCTCATTATAAAAGCTGTCAGTTTATCAGTTTTGCTCTCTCAGGACTGGTGGATTGGTGAAGATTGCTTTCCAGTTCCCTCACACAGCAACCGTTTACTGAAGAGATTTTAGTATAGCTATTACCAGAATCATCCTTATTTACATGGCAATCATGACTTACATTCTTTTGAATAATCCAAGTCCTGTGGGAGCTCGGGCACAAAGGCAGGAAGCTCGCTAAAGCATTAGGAAAATATGTCACAAGTCATTTCATTTACACCTAAAGCAAAAATGAACAAAAAAAACCAAACATGGTGGCCTGTTCCAATCTTGTGATGCAAACTGTCACAGAGGACGGCTGCACAACGTCTGGTTTGCCTGTTTACCCTCTCTCCCTTTTGCACCTCTGCAGTCAGACAGGCATTTGTGATTCATTTGTGTTGGGTGGGAAGAAAAAATCACTTTGATTCCCACTGACAAACCAGCACGTCTCAGAAACAAATCGAATCGTCCCTCTGTGGCTTCTTGTTTGGACTTTCTGCCACCTCATCTATAATGACCTCATTCTGAAGTCGTAGCAGGTACAATCATGACCATTAAGGTTTACCAGAGCAGTGCTGCATTTGCTTTCTACACAGCCGAGGATCTGTATGTTGCATATGCTCTAATTGTGGCAGACTGTGTGCTTTTGGGGATCGTTTGGGGGTCAGATGCCCGCCTTGTCACTGTAGAACGGTGTGACATGAAACATGTAGCAGTGTGTGCAAACCCTCACAGGCTTCACCTGACCGTATCGAGGCAGTGGAGCAGAATGGGAAGAGCAGCGAGAGCAGAAGATCTGAAAAGAAACAATATGTAATATATTAGCATGCAATAGTTTGAAATATCAGTTTGAGCAACGACACCATCAGACAAAAAGACACGTACCTTCCCACAGCTCCTACAGTGATGCTTCCTGCGGATGACGGTGAAGGGAGCCTTGCAGGTGATGCAGGAGTTGCAGGCCTCATCGGGGACCCAGTCGGGAGGGTCTACATAGAAGCAATAAGAAACAATAAACACAAAGCAGACCTGTCGCAAGCTCAACATTTGCTGAGGGAAGGAGAAAAGGAACGAGTTGACAATTCAACTAAACTCTGTGTTGGTGAGTTTGTAGATTTGCTGACCTTCGAACTGGCCTTCCCTGGCTTTGGCTGCCAACTCCGATGACGAAATGGTCTCCTGACACAGAGCACAGTCCTCCAGCACTGCACTGCGCATAACAGGACCTGCCGAACACCACAAAAGAAGAGACTTAAACCAGTGTAGTGTGTGATTGACAGTTGTTTAAACCCTGCTGCAGAGCCATTGTTTGGGACAACACAGTGCAAATTTGCTGAGGCAGTTGAAAAGGCATCGCAGTGGTCAAGATGTGATGTAACATGAGGACAGTTCAAGGAGGGACATTGCAACGTCTATGTATAAAGATGTTTTTATGATGCTTTCATGACCAGCAGTGTGGAGCGTTTTATCAATTAGTTTAATCTGCAACGACAGATTTGTTTGTCTACTTTGGGGAAGCACATCTGTCATTACCAAATTGGAGTCATGTTTTTGGCCATGATATAATTAATGAGGGAAATATCTGGCTCTTTAGCTACTAGGTAAATACATTTTAATATAAGTTATCTCTGTATGGTGCTAAATGGATAGCTTTTTTTAACTGAAAACAGGTGCTTCAACTATGAGGGACAAATAGTGATAATTATCTGTAGCTTAATTATTACTATGAGCGATCCCTGTTAGTTTGTGACATTGTCATTTAATTGCCATTTAATTTATTTGTTGTATTCAAGTTTCCTATTTTGTTTAACTTGTGTCGCAGTATCTGGTCAAACTTGAGTACATTGATTTTAAATCTGCAGCTAACACAGCTACTAGAGGTGCAACTAAGAGGGACTGCACAGTTCTACGCAGGAAATGCTACATTTATTCAGGCCATCTTTTCTTTCAGAGCATCAAATCAATGGAATTCAAAACCACAACTTATAGCACTTTAGAGAAATGGCTTATTGACATGACAACTGATATTGCCTTCTTCCACCAATAACAACATTATAGTCATAGTCTATTTGTGTCTGTAAGTATAGAGTGCTGGATTTTGCATTTATAAAGATGTAGGTTAATTTAACAATTCTAATGTCATATTACATTATAATTATTTATGCCTAACAACATCAGGTAAAAGGATTGCTGATGACAATTAGTCTTTTGGCTATCCCAGGTGTATTTCTGTTTATTTGAATGGTGATTAATGTACATTGTCCCTTTTAAATAAAGAAGTCAAAATCCAATTAAAAAACACATTTTCTCATAGTTCTGTTGTACAGTTCTGTGCAGTGTTGTGTTGTTCATGTACTGGTATGCACCTATGATACTTCAAAGACCATGTAACCACTGTTCCTAATGACTTTAAGAATTTTGATCATGTTGAGAACATTATCAGCCAAACATCTAGTGACGTACTAACCATTATACAGACGTGTATAGTAGGTTGTATTTAGAGTGGTTTAAAGCATTACAGCAAATGAACACAAGCAGTTCATACTGGGAATGATTTCATTTGTTCATTTGTGCCAAGCAAATGAAATTACATTCAAAGCATTCTTTCTGAAGAGAAGCTGCAGTGCAGGCAGAGGTCAAGCTAACAGGCTAAGCTATGACAACGTAGACAAGCAAGCGTTGATTTCATGCAGGCGCTGAAGATGCAGCACAAGCTGTTTAACGTTTTTTGCAAATGCATCACAAACAAAGAAACTGTCAATGAATGAAATGGTGCTTCACTGCCTTTCCATCTTTATGACTATAGTTAAAGTCAGTTAAGGGAGAAAAAATATTTAAATTCACCATGCTGCTCAAAGGTTACTGTCACTTTTTAAGACCAAATGTTTCCTTGTCTGTCACTCAGTACATGAGTTTACCATTCCATGCATTGTTTTTGGTTCTCTTGCAAGACACATGCCTTAATTATTTTTGACTCTTCAAATGCTTAAAAAAAAAAAAAAATGCTTAAAAAAATTATAGATAATTTTGAAGGATTATCTGAGCTGCAAATATTCTACTTCCTCTTACGGAGAAAAGAAGTAGCAGAGTGTTGTTCTGAAGCAGCACTCCATCATTTCATGCTCCATCTACAGGCTATAATACATGATAAAGGGAAATACAACTTACTGTAACATATTTAATATCTAAAAAATGTTCCTCACCTTTCTTTTGCTTGTCATTGTCTCCCTCCTCACACTTGGTTGCCATGACTTCAAACAGAGTCTTGAGGATGCTGCGAAGGTCGCTAGCATAGTTCGTCTGCAGTTGATCAGCAACACCTGCATCACACAAAAACACAAACTGGAAATCAGCCCAAGAGAGACAAAGATGTGCTGGGACAAAGACCAACAGAATGAGAGCCTTTACCTGATATACAAACAAAGAGACGGTGGATGAGGTCGCTGCTGCTGTGGAAACGTGATCGGATCTTGTTTCTCGCCGCCACCCTGGCATCACGCAGGGCCAGCTGGATCTCCTGGTGGTCCAGGTCTTCTGATGTACCCGAGCTGGGAGTCAGACTGCTGACAGGGCTGGAAGGAAGTGATGAGAGAGAGCTGAAGATCATTATTTCCCAACTTTCACAAATACACACAACCATTTACACATTCAAATTCTATTTCATCAATAGCATTGCCAAAGCATAAATGACTAAATACAAGCAGAGTAGTAAATTTATTCACACTGAAACCAATACTCCAACATCTATCTAATTAAATCTACAATCTAAGCCAGAGCACAATGAATGCTGTCACCTGTACCTCAAACAGGTGTGACACTTCAATCAGTTGGTAGGTCTGAATAGACCGTATAAAGACTAAAAAATAACAAAGCTGCCTTTTTATCAATCATTCAAGGACTTTTTTTTTTAGTTACTATCAATGGGGGAGCAGGAAGAAAGCACTCACAAACATGTGACAGCGACACACACTTTGATGGATGATTAGTTACCTGGGAGTATATGCACTGCTTGACAGACTACATGTGGTGACCGACACACTCTCACAGTCACTGCCTGACACAGAGCTGAGGGGAGAGTTCTGAAAACTAAGGACAGCCAAATAAACAGAAAAAAAATATATAAAAAAGTATATAATGGATAATAGTTAAATGAACACACAGGTGTACAGTTAGGGGGAACATAAGTGAAGTGTAAAATCATAAAAATTAAAGTAACAGAAACATATTAGGTGTATGATGAAATGAGGAAAAACACAACAAAATACCGAGACTGTATTTATGTTGTGTGGAGCTCATACAAAACATGATGACAGATCACCCCAACACAAACAACTAAGTTGGTATAATGACTCATAGAAACTACAGCAAACCTGGAACTTCTTCTGCTGTCTTCTTTGGTGTCCCTCTTTATATCTTTGTTTTCTGACTTGTCTTTATCCACCTCTTTATCCCTCTGTTGGCCTCCACTAGTATGCTGCCTCTTCTCAATCCTCAGCTGGTGGTTGCAGGGGGAGGCTCCATCCACTCCACTGGAGCTATAGTCCTGAGTGTGATGCCCCAAGCCTGGAGTCACTACCAGGCACTTCTCACAGAGCTGAGAGTTTGAATCCTCTTCCAGTGGCTCAGCAGAGCAGCGAGAAGAAGGGGGAGTCAGCTGGGCGATGTCGCCCTTACTGTGAGGTTCATGACCACGTGGGGGTAGCCGGCATGCAGAAGCCTGGATGACAGTGCTGGGGGCTGGGGTCTTACAATGTTTGTCCAGTCCCAGAGCGAGGCCTAATCCGAGTCCGGTGGTCTCTGTGGTGATGGCATCCTCATGGCCATCCTCACAGCTCCCACAGCAGACACAGGAGTTTAGCAGGCAGTGAGTGGCCACCAGGGGGCCACAGGGCTCAATCTCAGAGGGAGTGGGCCTAGGCAACAGCAGCTTGTCCACAGCCAGCTCTGTCAAGCTGGGTGAGCGAGGGTTGAAGATGACTGTAGCAGACAGCTTCATCCCTCCCATTCGATGGGCGATGACCTCAGCTGTTTCAGATGCTGTCCCCTCCAAACCCATCTCCCACCCATTGGTGTAAGGCAGAGGTTCAGAACCAGGGGCAGAGGTGCACAGGGGGCGCTTTGCAGGGGGACAGTGTGTACTCAGGCTGCGTGGCTGTGGGCAAGGCTGTTCTGATGTTGCCTCAGAGTACCAGCCGTTCCTAACAGAGTCTGGCCTTGGTCCAGGTTTGCGCTGCACAGGACGAGCACACTCTTTGGAAGGGGAAGCGACATAGTTACAAGCCTCTTTTAAGATGCTGGTGGTGCCATCTCCTGCTGTGTCCAGGTCCTCCATGAAGAAGACCCTGTCCTCCTCCTCTACATAGATGCCTGTCCTTCCCCGGCTCCCCAAGATCCTGCGTGGAGATGCCTCAGTGCTGGAAGCTCCACTGCAGCCTCCTGGCTCTCCTCTGTTAGGATGATGAGCTGGGGACTGACCCTGGCTGGGGGGTGACAACAGAGTGGACATCTCATCTCCTACGCGGTACACCATCATGTTGAGCTGCTCCAGTTCCTCCTCATCGTACTGCATGGAGCAGGCCAGCTCAGCCTCCTCTGCCTCCTCACAGAGCAGGCCCTGCTCCTGCTCCTCCTCGCCCCTCTCAGTTTCCACCTCCTCCCAGCCTTTTTCTACTTCTGCCAACTCCTCCTCCTGACTGGGACAGACAAACAGAGCAAGTTGCTCTTCTTCCCCCTCACTCTCTCCTTTAGAGGTGTCATTAGCAGGGACACAGGATGAGTGATTCTCTTGGACTGGTGCTGGTACGTTGTTTGTAGCCAGTCCCTGGCTTGTAGACAACTCCCCGTCCTGAGAAATACACAGGTTCCTCTCCAACGTCATCAACTCCTCCTCAGTCAGTGTCTGGAGCAGGTCTCTGCAAAAAAATATCATTGGGTAGTTGAAGCATAATGATAGTGGAAGAAAGATTATTTTTTTAATGTTTGATATTCTTGGCCTGTACCTGATTTTCTTCAATAAAGTGCGAAAAGGCCTGAAGAGCTCAGACATGTCCTCTGATTTTCGGTCTAGGTTAAGAGGTCCCTCTGAATACACAACCAGGCCACTAAAAAAAAAATGTTTAAAATTCTGTAAGAGGGTGGGAAGGAGCAGAAAACAAAGAGGTTTGTGGAAGGACAGGCAACACTTACCACACAATGGCTAGTCTGGGAATTGTAAACATCAGCGCGGGTTCATAGTCATCGATCATGTCCTGTGTGAGATAGCCAAGCTTTAAAGCCCTGAAATAACAGAGAGAAAACATGATGAAAAAAAAAACCTCATCATCTCCATGTGTTATTTAAACTATAATTAATTCCAGACAAAGTGAGCAGTTGTCCAGGTTGTTGTTTTTAAGAATGTTTGTCACTCCATAAATTCACCTCTCCACAGTCTCACAGAAGAGCACAATCACTTCCTGCTGTACGTAGTATTCTTTGGGAGACTTCACAGGCACCATGGCTGACACATAGCTGCCAATGGAAGAAAAGGAAACTGGAATTTAATGAGATTCTCAGTATTCAAATGTTTTTGGCACACTTGTACAAAAATCCTTGACTGGATGACAAATCTTGTGGATATATTTGATAATAATGTCTGGTCCCAAAGTTTTACCTGAGTTCAAACTCAGCAAAAAGGCTGTCAAAATGTCGCAATGCGTCCTTCATGCGGTCTGTGTACAGGCTGAGGTCTCTCAGGGCCTGATCCCTGGTGATGTTGCGCACCTCCTCTAGGCTGCGAGTGAGGTCCTTAGCCAGGGGTCTCATAGCTATACTTTCTATCTCCCTGTTCATGATGATGGAGCCAGCAGCCAGACACTGGATAACAACAAACACAGCATTAATTACCCCACCTTGTACGGAGATTAAACTGAGACAATTATGTTTACAATGGCACATTTGACCATCAACAATCAATATAAAATTGACACTTTGAGTAGCCAGTACTTGTACACTTGTTTACAATTGAAACAAAGCTGTTTTCTTCCAGACCGATGCTAGAGGGAATACACTACCTCAGCCCCAAACCACAACTGCCCCGCCAAGTTGTCATGACGAATCTCCTCGGGGAACTTGACACAAAAGTCTCTGTTGGCCCGGTCGTTGGGGATACATTCATCCATGATCTGGCTGATGATGTTCAACACATTGTCCTGTAGATGAACACGAGAGTGACAGAAACCAAAATTGAACAAACTAGTCGGAGGCATAAACATGTGTGAGTGAAAATCTGTTTTTGAAAAGTGATTTTCTCAGTGTTTCACTAATGCTGGTCAATAACCCGCGCTGAAACATTTGTCACTCTTTCAAGAGGGCCATTGTATTACAGTGTTTGAAGACCATTGATTAGGAAGAGAATGAAAACTATTTGAAAAGTACATGAGACCTTTGTGGCCTTCACAGCTACATTCTCCCTCAATAAAAACAGTGAACTAAAGCCCCTAATTCCAGCAGTGAAAATGCAGTGTCACACACAACAAGAGCTGATCAAGAGCTTATGTGCCGCTGGCATGTACAACAGCCATAACAATGACTTACAATGAGCCTTTCACTCAACCGCAGCTGCACTGTGCACTGTAATCTTGTGAGGCACAGCACTGTGTCTTTCTCTGCTCACCCCGAGGAGAAAGATTAAAAAGCTTTGAGAGGGAGAGCTTAACCACTGATTCCTTTATGGCGATGTGTCTTGGCCCTGTCTGAGCAACCACCCCACTGTCTGTGAGCGTCTCCCAGCAGGGGACACCAGTGATAACCTTCACTTCTGTTGGTTTCAAATCATCCAGGGGTAGCGACTCTGGCATGATACAGGTCTGTGCGGCTCACAAAAGACTGGCTTCTGTCCTTTTTTTTTTTTTCAACCTACCCCTCACTTTCTTCACCGTCCATCTCTGACCCTTCTCTTCTTGTATATGCCAACTAACTCAGGCTTTGTCCATCTTGCTTACACACACACACACACACACACACACACAGTGGTTGTCCTACTCCAGCAGGCCACACTGTAAGAACAGCCGTGCCAACATAATATGAGCAGCATGCCAGCAACCCCCACAGAGGTCCATGAATAAGAGCTGATAGTTGCAGTGGCAGGTTCAAGCACAACATTTTGGCTTGACTGTACTTGCCTTCTATTCTTGGGGCCTCGGGGTTGTGGGGTATCATGCTGCTTTATTCATTGCCCAAAACCCTTGAGGCCTCTGAGGCATGCCACTCTGAGGAGCCTCCTCTCTGAACTTATAAGTGTCTAGAAATGGCTGTTAAACATAGTAATTGCAACTTGTCGGGGACGACAATCAGTGATTAATCTGTTACAGTCTAGCAAAGGCTGCTCATTTACAATCCCTAAAAAAGATCTGCTTCATAGAGAATAACACACCAAAGAAAAACAAGGTGACACCTTGGCAGAGGGAAAGATGGAGGAGAAAAGACAGAACAGTCGGGGATCAAGTGATGACCTTATTAAGTAGTTCTCCCTGTGTGCCCTGTTGGTGGGGGGAGCTGCTGAGGCACAACGGGCCAGATGAGAACCTCCTCCACTACCTCCAGATCTCTCAGCGTGATGCAGCATGGCAGCCATCACTCATGAATAACATCACCTGCTCAGCTCCTCTAAGCCTTGACCTCGTAAAGGTCTGAAACAATAACCTGTACCACCACATACAATAACTCACCTGTCTATAGATTCTTCACATTCAGTCTCATATTCAGATGGACAGAAAGAGAGCAATTCCTGAACAAATTCTAATTTACAGCACAATTTCTTTGACCAAAGCTGTGGTTATAAATTGCCTCTTTCTAAAGAGGCCACTCTCCTAACCATTTACTAATGGCCCACATGACACACAGCTCAGCGTTATCAAAGCAAAGATGAGTGTGTCTGCCGACTGCTTCCAAACAAAGTCTACTTATCTCACCTTATCAGCAAAAACTGCTTCATAGAGGAACCCAGCCAAGCAACGTCTGGTAAGGCTAAAAAGTCCTATCACCATGCCTGTTTCCGGAAAAGGATAATAAGGCTGTTGTCTATTTTTAGTTTTGAGGCCATCCAAGGTCCAGCTAGGTGATTATGTGAACGAAATGAATCTAAAACAACCATACATAAAGATGACTCAGAGTCATACTCAAGCTGGGGGTTACTTTACCTCAATTCCAGCTTTGCTCCACTATTTTATGTATTATTTAAACAGAATGAATGAAATATGAGCACTAATTTAAGCATGTTGAAATGGATTCGTGGCAAAATGAAAGGCAGGGAAGGATGATGATTCTGAGTTAGTTCTCTGTATTGACCTGACAGGATCGGAACTGATTGACCAGCAAGGTACATCTCTGAGGGTCCTTCCTGCCGTCGAGGCTGTCCAGCTCAGTGGCCACCTGGTTAAGCTCTTCATCAGCGTAATAGAACTGGGCCAGGAGCTGAGGGTCCGTCCTCTGTACAGAAACACAAGGAAGAACAAGGAGGTCATCGTCCGTACTGGTACAGCTGCATATCAGAGACAATACAATCAAAGCAATGCAAAGAATGTTCAAAACAGTACGCAAAAGGTTACAAATTACAATTAATTAAATGATTCGGTACTGAATTTGAAAATAGTGCACTTTTTGTGTATAATGTGTGCATGTACTACACCAAAAAGCCCAACCCATCTTTAGGATATGTGTAGCCTTAATCAGATAATATATTTTTATTACTGAGGGTTTCTAAAAAAGCTGAAGATTTTCTTCCCCTAGATAAGAATATTTACTCATCTTATTACACTATTCTGCCGATAAAAGTTGTAAATACAGAAATCATTACAAATATAGCTTCTGAGATACTGTGAACAATTCATGAGAGCTATGGTTGCTCAGTGTTATTAGGCTAATTACAAAAACATCATACGCAAGGTATTAAATTCAATATAATCGCTGAATATCTTTCATTTAGTGAACATTACATGCTTCACAGAAAAGTAAGGGAGTCTCCTCATTGTCTCTTAAGCTGTGGACACAAATAAAGCTTCTACAGCTATGAAATCACCAGACCTAGCCTTACATGTCAAAGCAGTACAACATGTACAGAAGAAATTACAGGACATCAAACCAAACAGCGCATTTATTTGACCCTAAACAGAACACAGGCAAGGCTAAAAGTGACTGCAACACCCGCAAGACACTGTGCTTTCTGTATTCACAGGAGAAGTGTGGGAAAAAATCTAAAGACTTACGATAAAGTGAGAGATGTGCCTTTAGTAAGAAGTCCTACTCACACCCCTGGGGGGGGATTCGTCATGTCATTACAAAATATGGTGGCAATCAAAATAATTTCATTGAACTGTATTATTTAGAACTGAACTTTATTCAGTTTCAGTCTGACTGGCTACCCAAATTCTTGTGTGATTCTGTCATTACACAGATAACCGATCATGTGTTTATCATAAACATTACAGTCAGTGTCTGTCATTTCTTTACCCAGAACCAGGTGTTATTATTATCAGCATTTTACATATAGTTGTCCTGACAACATTAATGATCCAGTATTTATTTCCAATCTCTTTTTACCTCATTATACAGCTTATAATGTACACTTTAGGCCTTTAGATAAGTTTTTAAATTGATATCATTATTAATATGTAGCACATTTTTTCCCAATATTTTCTATTATGTCTTTTGGTATTATTTATAATACATAGAGAGATGATGTCAGTCGTGAATCTGTTGTGGCAGCTCAGTCCAGATAGGATTTAAACATTGGAGCCTGACTGTTGCTTTGAGCCGAAACAAATGTTTTTGCAAGTAATAAAATCCTGATATCAAACAATATTTTCTATGTATTTACACAGTTTTATTGAAAAGGTAAAATCATTGGGCCATTGTCTATTACTTTTCAGCAATTTATTTCACAAACTAGTTTGGAATTTCATGTGAAGACAGTGATTGACTCTGTATCAACATTTGCTCTGCTACTATATGCTATTTGATGTGCTGCAGACAGTGGTGAAGGTATTGTAAACAACTGGGTCTGAGTTGTTCTGCTAAACAATTTATAAATTACCCCAAATATCTTTCTTCTGCTCTGTTCTGTAAATAAAAGTTTTCATATCAGACAACATATATGCCACTACAATATATTCGCGATAAGCCCACATTAGTCAACCAACTTATCAGTCGGTCTCTACAAACACCTCAGTTTTCAACCAATGGCAGCACTTTCAGGTTCTGTTTACCAGCAAAATGATACTAAAACAGACGTAGAATGATGCCCTGCTCGCATTAGTTACTGCTGCTGCTGTTATACAACTGAAACTAAAACAATACCTGGATGACTCAGAGTGTCACCTACAAGACAATGCCTTCAGTGTTTAAAGGAGCACTGCATTTTGACAGTTGCCATTCCAGGAACAAACATCTGGATTTATAGCAGACAGGTAACCTACTAATCAAAATGCCTGGCTTAATAACATTATTTTCCTTTCAGGGTGTAGATCATTGTTTAATATTATAAGCTGTCTTTTGCTAACCCTTCTGGCTCACCAACAAAGACACTACAGAGGGAGTCATCCCCAGCACAGTGCCTTTCTACTGTCTGTCTGCAGTCTCAGTGTCAGATGTTCACTGTGAGTACTGCTTGGAAGAGGTGCACTGGATGTCAATGGCATACTTTTTAAAGTAGAAAATCCTAATTACAAAATATTTCCTCTACTCTTTGGCACAGTTCCAGCTGCAGGTGCCCTAGGCGACCACCCAGTTCTTCTACGCCTACAAACAGTCCTGAGTAACTTCCCCAGTGTCCAAAACCTGCTTGCTGATCTCATAACGTGAGTCAATTATTCATTTCAGCTGCAAAATTTAGTAACAGATGTCATGCATGGAGAAAATCAAGGAACAATGGAAAATGAGGAATGTTTCCTTGTGTGCTTTCTTTTGATTGTTCAGCAAACTCATTGTCACTGGGTACTCAGGAGAAGTACCAAGTAACAATCTATTAATTAAGAGAACTGCATACTATATTCATTTACTATGCTTGTTTTTATGCATAGCGTCTGGAGGAATTACAGGGTGCACAGTTTTTAGCTCTGCATGTGCAAAATACATTGTCAGACATAAGCAGCTACAGTCTGCAGACACCCAGTTTGGTAGTTGTCTGTGTGGTCGGCAAGTCGATGCATGAACTACATATTGTGTTAAGCGAGTCTCATGGATACAATAACATTGTGTTAGTACAGCACTTCGGTGTTAACAGGTAGAGTACTTTACACACAGTTTCACTCACTCCAATCATTCATACCCAGCAGTACATCTAACGCTTTTATTCGTCTTTTGCTTTGGGGATGTAAAACCTAATCTCATGCAAATAAACAAATGAAACGGAGAGAGAAAGCAATAGAGCAGCGTAGAGGGAGCAGTCATGCCGAGGCAATCGAGCACAAACTTGAAGGTAGTATACTACAGGAACATACTGCCGATCTGTAGGGACAAAAATAAAATCAGGTAAGTAGGGCACTGTATGGGCCAGCTTAATAACAGATTGCTGTCCCATTTGCTAAGTTTTTCTAACGATTTGTGAGTAAAAAACTTTAGATGGACGACACATATTCATACATACACATTTTCAACAAGTATATCTGGTAAAGTAAATGATAAAAATGTTCAATAATCCTGACAAGAGGAGTTAACAAAGGTTAATAGTGTGAAAGCTTCCCAGAAGAGGGGGTATAATTAGAGAGGCTGGCCCTGGTAGAGGATTTGTGTCATTATCTCCCACCATGTTCCCCTCATTTTGGGAAAAACAGCACAGTGCAGCAAATCACTCCACTGCTGAGTGAAACACATGTGGAGCCACGACACACAAGGCCGGAATACAGACTAACAAATTTTAACACAATAACTATATTGCTGAGATGTACCCAAATATAATTGCAATCCAAACTTTACAGGAAAATCAGGTAATCAAAACTAACAAACACTTCAAGCACACAGACACAAACATCCTGGGGAAGGCTCATGTTAACCGAAAGGTTAATGGTTCTGAAAATGGCGACCACATGCCGACGTGCATCATCGCAAACCACATGGTCCCAATGATGGCACAGGAGCTTAAAATGACAGCATGACTGTGCAGACTGGAAGAAGGCAGAGCTACGCCGGCAAACAGAGGCTCATTTGCCTGTCGTGCATCAACTGTCTGGAAGTGTTGTTCGTGAAGTGAAAAGCCACAGAATGCTGGTATTTACCGAAACCTCTCATTGGACCTTTTCCCTTAAGTTTGCAGTGTTTCCTGTTGCGTGATGCTCTCCCCGCGGACCCCCGCTTTTCTCTCTGAATATGATACATGGAGCTGTTCCCTCACTCTCTCTCATTAATAATGAAACAAACAGCAAGGAGAAAACACACAGATATATCCTACAGTTGGCTCGCATTATTACTGTGAGAGGGAAAAACTGCTACGAACGTACCTCTCTAAAAGGGTTTTTAGTTGCATTCAGATAGATCCTGACATTGGATGCTACAGCAGTCTTGACTAACACATGGTGAGCTATATTATGCCATATTTAAAGTCAAGGTCAAATTCGTATTGTGTGGTAATGCTACCAGAAGGAGGATAATTTGCAATTTTTGAAACATAGCTGAGTTAGTTTCCCAATTCAGCAACCAACCTTGCAGGGCCTCTTTCATCAACTTCATTCCCCATAGTGGAAAATCGATAATATTCCTTCTCAGTATGTGCATGTGTTCGAATTTTGATGCGTCTATGTCACTTTTATATCAAATTCATACAAGTAACTCCGAGTGTGCATAAGTATGTGCAAATAAAGTTAAGCATTTCAAGCTCTTCTAAAGTGTTCTTTTGTAAGAAGGTCATACTCAGTATATTCTCTATATATCTAAATCCTCCCTGACTAGAATAAGACAGGAAGACAAAAACAGCAGAGATAAGACAAGGACTGTATAAAATTGGGAAAAGATAACATTGCAATGTTTTATTTTTCTGCAATATATATTGTAATATGAAGAAATACATGAATTTTCAAGAGGCAACCTGACTCACTCTTTTTGGAAAGCACTGATAATCATAAAATGATTAGTGTTTTTGTAGGAAGTGCATCTGCAAAGAATGCTTTTTAAAACTTTTTTAAAAAGGTGAAAAAGGTAAGTTGGAACCATTCTCATGGTGGAACACTGGCAAAGACATCCAAAATAATAAACTTTGAGGGCATTCTGATCTAGCTTTTCAGTCATCAGTCACCTGATTTAAATGGTCAAACGAGTTAGTTGTGCTGCTTCGTGTAGCGGCACCAATTGCAAGACACTTTCAGACTGAGTGTCTGTTTTTGGTCATCATCTTTTCTCATCGAAATATTTCCCTACAAATGATGTCGCATTTCTTTTTGCAACAAAATCTTGCTTTTTAGTGTTTCTCTGCAGTTCCACGCTGATTTTGCTGGTCACATGTAGACCCTACATGTCAAACAAACTCTGTGTGTTTTAAATTAAGTTTTTTTTAAAACTCTGTGTATCCAAGAACCTGTAAACTGGAATAAATTATGTAATGTCAGACAGATTTCTCTCGTATTCTGAAAAATGAGAACCGCTGTGCCAATTTGGTTTGAGTTAAGTTATATCCATGCTGATATGATATGCAGTACAGCCCCTTACAATGCTGTCAATAATATCCATTGTTGCACTTGACATCACTAACATAGAAAAAAAAAGTATACGTGGGCTTCTCTGGATGTGTAGGCTAGTGGGAAATGAGCACAAAAGAACTGATCATCATACAGGAAGAAACCAAACCCACCACAACATGAGGTATTTATCTTTAAATCTAAATTTAGCCTCTAAACACTGAGAAAAGTAATGATATCAGCAGTCAGGAGGCAGATCTGACTGGACAACTGCACAACAATGAGTGAGTCTATGATACAAATGTCACAAGGACCAAACAGGAAAGAGGAGTGGGAGACAGCGAAAGACCTTTTTCCAGCCCCGGCACAACACAGCCCATAGACTGATGGCATTCAGTTGGAGATTTCTGAAACATATAGGCCAACGCTGAAGGAGGAAGAAAAGGAGTGTTTGAGACAGACACCGTCCTATGGTCTCCTCCTGCTGCATTCCTCACGCAAGAGGGAACATTCCTGTAGCACTGCATCATGGGGAAAGTCAAAGACAGGCAATGTTCACGGCATGCGGTTTTGGATGGGCAGCAGTGCTTCAGCTGTTTTCTCTACAAGATTGATGTGCCATGAAATAATCATTTATCAAGTATCAGAAAAAGGGTATGAGAGCACTTCATTTCATTTAATAATTGTTGTGCAGATGCTTCCCCCTTCATCTCTGACACCAATGTGAGAACCTGAAGGAAGTGGCACCAGCTTTTCACAAGTTCAAACTCTGGCCAAGTCATAATGTGCCTATAATGTACTAAAATAAAACACAAACTAGTTCCTATGTAGAGATTAGTTGTTACCAGTATTTGCACCTATTACAAACCAAATGACAGCCCTGACATTAACTTTGTAAAGATCTAAAGAGGTTATTGGTTATAGTTGATATGTTACACTTAAAATGTTGTTTCATAAGTATGTATAGGATTTTATTTACAATTTACAACACAACAGTAAACCTGACATTACAAACATTATGCCAATAACATCAGACTGAAGGACCAACTAATATCGATTTGGTAAGTATTTTCCATTTGTTTTAAAATTGTATTAATGCTGCTCTTTATATGCAAATATCTCACCATGTATAAATATATAAACGTGCAAATGAAGCAGAAGCTGAAGTCTGCAGTTCCTTGAATGGCCACTAAAGGCTGACTCCAAACATAAGTCAGTCACCATAGACTCCCATGGTAAAATGCTCAACTTAACACCATAAATAAAAATGTTCACAGCCTAGTAGAAAAATGTAAATTGGTCTTGATAGCTATTTTCCCTGTTCATACGAGCTGCACAGTAGATGAATCTGTATAGAATTCACCCTTTTACATAGCATCCAGGATTAAGAATGTACATAAATAAGGGCGTGGCGATTTGGAGAGACAGACTGGTACTATCAAAGAGCAGTCGGTGTTTGCATGGTTCACCTCAGCTCGACTCACGTTCCAGCTCTTTGCTTATTTTTGGATCAGCCCCCACACTGAACTTCAACCTATTGGTGACATCTTAGAGGGTTCACCCATCTTTATATACGGTCTATGACATTTACAAAGGATTGGCAGCTAAGTTTTATATACTGTTTGGTCTCCTAAAACAGCTTAATCTGCGGTGTCCTGTGTATGTAGTTGATTAGTATTCAACAATGGAAAGCACAACAGATTTTTCCTAGAAACTGATGACCTACTCGGCAAACTAGTTTTCTAGGGCAGATTGACAAGGCCTTTAAAAGCAATAAAATACAGACTAGTCCTTTGTCTGAGATTCATATCTAAACCCTCCAGTGGTAATATTTACCTTGTTACATAGACTATGAGTCAGTGATGATATTAGTTGTTACTCTAAAAAGCAAAAGAGGCAAGCTATCTGTTGAAACAAGGGCCTGTTCTCATCTGCTTACATAACACAGGTTGACACACAGCAAAGTACGAGCTTCGACATTTAGTTTACAAGTTTAAAGTAAATAGTTAGGACGCTTACAATAACCTACAAGTATAAAACGACGCACAATATAAGTCTCCAGACAATAAAATAAAAAGAATGAAAAGCTACCTATCGGGATCTAAGTGTGTGAACATCTGGTGATCTGACTCCTGAGTTTGCAACTTGTGTCATCACCACCAATGACAGGTCTACCTTGCATAAGTGAGGAAATGATTCAGCAGATTCGGCTCTTGTCCCCTGTGGCGTGCCGCTCTCCTGTTATCCTCCTGCTGTCAGTTGTCCTGGGTGTCCTCTCTCTGGGATGACTCTGAATTTCTATCCACTGCGGTCATAAACCCATCATTTCAGACGACTAAGATCCCATAACTTGGTCTAGAGTGACAATTACCATTAAGCCCCCTCCATCACGCCGTTTCACAATGACTCGGTGAAATTTCTGCCTGTTTTGCTTAACATAAAATCAATAACAAGTGGTGACAGTGTGACTCTTATTGAAACGTGTTACTGAAAGTTGCCTGCTGTTGTATGATCAACAATTGCATCATCCCAGCCAGCTCTCTCTCCTTCAGATGCTGATTCTGGGCTTCATTTCCATTCAGACTGTGCAGATGATGATGGCTGTCAGGCTAATGCTTCTTGAGCGTCCATAGCATCGCTGCATGCACACTGAGCCCACTTAAGGGACTGATGGAAAACCTTGCCAGTGCCCTCCATACTCTATTCCAGGCTCTATTTGCTACTTTCTGGCTGCCTTCCAAGGATCAGAGGCAAATATTGTAGGGGGAAACCAGTTCATTCTGCTTCATTCAGTCAGCTGGCAGACTGGCAAAAAGCAGCCGGGTTCAGTTCATCACCTTATTTATTATTCAGGACTCAGCATAAAAGCCGTGGCAAGAGCAAGCCAATCATTTCGGTAACAAACAAGGAAACTTCCTCAACCATTATTTATATTAAGTTTGGCACAATAAAAAGCGTAATCTTTCTGAGGATGCAGTGTGAGGCTGAACTAGATGCGGTTGTGTTGAGTCATTCCTTTCGTGTTCAGCTTACATCAGGAGTTTCCTTCCTACCTCTGTGTGTTGTTTTCTGCAGCTACAGAGTTATTGATGGTGATCTTTCAACCATAAACTCTAACTGTCTTGAAATCCTTTCAGCAGCATTTTGAAGAGGCGCTGACTTTTTTTGTTGTTGTTGTTTACATAAATGTGCGGCTGCATTAATAGAATAACAGCCTGCTGAGGAGTATTTCTGCTCTAGCCAGATGAAAGTTGATTTCAGCAGAAAACAGACAGAGAGGCCTGCCCATCTGGACTCGTGGTATAATCTGTGTGCCTGTCTCCTCTCTGTGGGCTGGTCTAATCTGGCATTTGGACTGCAGCAATGACCTACGCATGTGCCTGGCACATGGGCTCCCATGCCGTGGTAATACAGAGGGGGGGGCACAGAGGATTAAGGTGGCTGCAAGGCGTGTCCAGGATCCCCTGATGGTTGTGTTGTGACACATAGGGACACCCCTCTTCGCAACAACCACAGGGAAGTTCTTATGCAACAAAATAATCTGGTTATACAATCCAGAACTGGCAGTTAAATCGTGGCTACAGAGGGGAAGATGAACTTTACATGAACGAAATCAAAAGCCTGACATCTTTCCTGTATAAATCAGTGTCATAATTAGACGACAAGATTGGTGAAGGACTTATATCTTCATGCTGGGATGCCTGTTATTAAGAATTCCCATGAACTGGATGAAAATTTAAAAAATAGCTGCTGTGATTCCCTGTTTGCAATTCTGACCCACGTTCCTGTCAAGGATGTGTATGATTCACAGTCAAGCTAATTCTGTCCACATACCGTTCATTGTTAGGAACCGTGACTGAGAGTAGACAATGCTCAGGCTGTCCCAAATTACACACAACGACAAGCACGAACAGCAAGAGTACGTATGTGAGCAAACACACATCTTTGAACGCTGTCTGTGGAGATTAAACGGATGTCAGCTGACAGGCACTGGCATCTCAACCACACTGCAGAACAGCAATATAAGTACATAATCTGTTTGTATCTTTGAACTCTTCCAAAAAGGGTTTTATTTATTTCAGAAATTTATTGTACACTGGTTGTTCAAATTGTCATTTATATTCTTTCTGTTATCATCTTTCATCAGAATCTGGCTAATCTAACTTCACAATGTAATTTATGTGTTGTTTCCTTTTAAGATAACAATACCAATTTGTGGTGTCGTTTTAAAAGATGGAACTTGCTGCCATCCTAAATTAAGTCATTACTGACTTTGTTCTTGTACTTTCCTTCTTGTACTTTAACGTATTTAATGACTGAAAAACTTGATAAAATAGAAATGTTTCTAAACATTTGTCTGGTTTTTAGGATTTCTTATCATCTCATTCCTCAGGTCTAGTAAGAAGAAACACCTGGTGCTGATAAAAAGCCAAATCCTCTCAACTGTAACAGAGGCCAAAATCTAATCCCAAAAATGCAGGTCTCCTACTCTCTGCTCCTCCTTTATTTCTTATCATCCGCTGCTGGTCAGACAGAGCACAAAACATGAGGGAGAACAGCTGAACTCATAATATAGACAAAGGGCACCTTGAGTAGATGTTTTATGTTCATCATCAGTGACGATGAATAGAGGAGTTTAAAAGGACATTGATCAGAGGGAGTACCATTTCCCACCAATAAAAACAAGGTCTAGGAAATAGTGCAACCCCTTCTCTGTGGTACCTTTAAATCTCACTCTTCTTCCACAGCTAAATTCCTTCAATCATTGCTTCCTCACACCTCGGACGGTGGGCCCTGATTCCTCAATCCAGCAATGAATTTAAAAAGGCTTTCAATCGCCTGGCCTGTCTCAATCTGCACTAGGGTCAGCTCTCTAAATCCAGGCAGCTGACACCAAATCAATTACCACATGGCTGGTGGGTAAGCAGAATGGGATAGCCACACAGAAGTCCAGAAACGGGGCTAAATATGAAGCAACACTGACCACCGCTCAGCAGTTTGCTGTTCTATCGACTCCGTGCCAACTGTGCAGAACCAGCCCTGCAAAGACAAACCACAGAACAGCAGAACCCTCCACAGCGAGAGTCGTCACACCCTGCAGAGTACGGAGCGAGTAAATTACCAGCCATGATTCACTCAGACAAAAATCTACCAATAGATATTATAAATACAGACTTTTCAAGCACATTGTAATTCATTTAATATTCATCCAGTTAATCAGATCTGCAACTAATGACTGTTTTTATCGTTCAATAATCAGATATTATTTAGCCTACAATATAAAATGCTTCAAAAATTAAAATGCCCATCATGATTTCCTAAAGGCAAAAGGGGTATCATTAAATTGCTTGCAGGCTAAAACTCATAAGATATGCAGAGAATAATCACATAAATTAAGAGAGAAAGCAGATTCTCTCATTTGATACGGAACCAAGAATTTTTGCTAAAAAAATTAAAAACTTATTTACTAATTATCAAATACTTGCAGTTTATTTTTCTGTCGACTATCATAACTGTTTTTAGATTATTCATGTGGTCTATAAAATGTCAGAAATTGTAAAAAATTACAATATAATGACATCATACTTTCACTTAACCCAACGCAATGTCTTCAAATGAAACATTTCATCCAAACAACAAAGCAAAATCCAACAATATTACCTTTAAAATTCTATTAAAGACATTTAAGCAGCAAGCATTTGCCATTTTTTGTTTAATTTAACATGAATCTAATTATCAAAATTGCAGCAGAATATTTTTTTGCCAATTAACTAATTGGTTCAACTGTAGGCAGAATTTCCTTCCTACAAGCCCTTTAAATTGGCCATAAAAATATAAAGCATTATAAATGTAATGGCCCTGTCTCCATTTTTTCAAACAGATGTTAGTAAGTTTGTGTGTCATCACCACCTCTTCACAGATGAACATTTCTTTTCAAATCAAATTCGGCTGTTGCATTTTAAGCAGGGCCCACACAGCCTGCAACAAAGGAAAACAGGCTTCTGAGTGGATGATAAGTAAAAATGTGTTTCTTTGTTGAAACCATCAGCTGTCAGAATGTCTGGTTTTCTTTCTGACAGTGTAGAAAAACATCTCCAAAGCATCTTTTATGGTGGTTTGACAATGATTTATGACCACGGTTAATACTTATATGGCTTGTGTTTCATTAACATGCATATTAATGATTTTACACCATTTTCATATTTACAAAACAAATGATTTCTTGAAATTTGACCTCAAGGCATTAAATAGACACTGACTGATTTATTTTAGTCGTCATCCAACTATTCTGTACGAAATATTTACTTCTTCTACTTTGTCAAATTTGTTGCTTTTCTTAGTTTTCTAAGACACCAATCAATATGGGGATCTCTGCTTGGGCAATAGGAAATTGTGATGACCATTTTTCACAATATACTGACTTTTTTCAACTTTTTCCAAACTCAGATACAATGTTTTAGTAATCAGAAACACAATTCAATGACTAAAGACTGCTAAGAGAAAACTCAGTTGACCGAAATTTGATGTTTTACAAGCTAAAATCACAATTGGTTTTTCCATATTCAAGACAAAGCTGCAAAAGTAGCACATTATAAACTAAAGTAATCAGTCACTCCATTTAGATAAGGAGGAGTGCAGCTATCTACACTACAAAATGTTCTGCAGGGAGAGCCTAAAAATTAGTAGCATCCTGCAGACTGAATGCACCCGGCTCGGTGCGAGCTGTGAGCCCGTCACACTGACAGATGAGGTGGTGTGGAGCTGAAGGTCAGCTCCTGAATGCCTGATGGAATAACGACAAAGAGAGGAACACAGGCTACAGAGGAAGTGTTCAGGTTTAGCCTCCTGACATCTCTCTCTCTCATCATCAGTCACTCGCAACTCTGCGCTGATGAATGAGAGTCGATGAGACTTTGGCCGTTTCAGCCGCCTGGAAACCGGAGCCAGGTCTTGTCTTCGTTTGCAGCGATGTGGCAATTTTTTTGTGAATGCTGCTCCCCTGATTTCAGCATCTTTAAAGGTTATTTACTTCTCCCTACACTACGTGTAGGGTCAGCCCTACCTGCAAAATACACAAAGTGTGAGATCTTTGTAGGTATTTCGGGACATAAGGGTTAACTATTCACACAGAAACCAGTCAAACCAGTTTAAAAGCCTTGAAGGAATGTAAAGCATCCGGCCTTACAATATTTTCCCTTTACTTAGTGTGACTTAAACCGTTTCCTTCGTAACCTTAAAGAAGACCACAGGACATGTATTCCTGGCATTTGATGGGAGATACAAGCAGAACAGACAGGTACATTATATCCTGCACAGAGCTGCACACCGCCTTCTCAGAAGCTGAGAAGGGATTGAATAGCAGGGGCAAAAGAAAGTCCTCCTCTGTGGGACTTATCTGGGGAGGTAAAGAGCAGCTCTGGAAATATCAATATATTCGCTTCAGTCAAAGAAACAAGCTGATTCAACACTTCTTCTATCTCCAGGAGAACATAGTTCAGTAATAAACTGCTTACTGATGGTGCACAATGACAACTCTACTTGGTGTTCAGCGATAAATGCCAGAATATGGGGGTTGGGACACAGATTTTAATTACGGCAGGATATATTTTCTCTCCGAGCAAAAACAAAAACCAGCTTAGCCGCTGTTCAGTATCAGGAGCATAAAGTAATCTGAACCCTCCGTTCATTACTGTTGTCTTTTCATGCTGATTGGCATAATTATAGAGGCTTTTAGCACTTCTCTCTTCGCTCCTTTGAGGCAGAACTGGTCATTTAAATCCCACAGACTTCTGTGTAATTCTGCTAATTCCTACCATGGCTGTGATTTGGCAGAAAAGGCGCTGATGCAATAGCTCAGCACTTCAGAGGCACTAATCATTTACGAATGCAACAATGCTCTGGTGAACCCCAACACTTTGGCTTAACCCCAACAATGGACCGCAAAAATGCTGTGACAGCAAACATGGTTAAACACAGAAAAGGGGAATGACGCAGATGTGTGTACGTGGTAAAGAGCAGGTGGATAATATGTAATCAGAGGCCTTTAATCTAAGCCTTGTCTGACATTACAGCTGCTGAAACTCCAATTACAGTTATTGTTTGATAAAGCAACTCAGCTGTATTGTAGCACCTGGAAGGCTGACTTATCATCCTGTTCCTCACATTAGAAATACATGTTGACTTTAAGTAAAGCAAGAAGCGTGCCAAGAAACACAACACATCCTGCACCACAGAGTCCGCAACGAGCTTAAGAAAAGACTCACAATGTAAAGCGGTAATGATGTAGGGTCAGCATTTTATCAGAAGCTCTCACATCAAAACACTAAAGGTATACAACACATTAAACACACTCATAAGTTACTGACGGCTCTTGACTTCCTATGAATGTGGGTGTGAGGACACAATGTCCACATACCCAAAAGTTAACATAAAAGTTAACAAGAATTTTGCACCCTGGAGAAATGTTCACATTCACTCATCCTTAAAGGTGCTGCAGTTGGCATATATTGAACTGTTCATTTAACAAGGCAACCAAGCCTTTAATACTTCCCCTGCTGTGTCAGGCATGTTTCCACACTCTGAGCTTGATTTAAGGTATCACAGCACATCCATTACTGGCTCACCCCAAAAAGTGATGATGATTTTGCTGACAAACGGTGTTTCCTGTGCAGCATTTGATTGTTTTGCTTTTTAAACAGCCATTTATCCAGTTTCAGATTATGCGTGCCTTCAGCAAACAAATCAAATCGATACAAACACTGCTGAGCAGCAGCAACAAATCATTTAAATACACAGCTAGAGACAAAAAATGGCTACTGTTTTGATAATCAGCACTTTGTTTCAGTCACTGTTTAAGCAGAAAAGTTCAGTTTCTTCAAGTTGGAATAATCTGTTCCCACTATTTTATTTACATTTTATAAACCGAACTACAGTTGCAGCGATTATCTGACTAATCAATTAGTTGTCAGCAATGAAAATAATCATCAACTATTTTGATAATTGGTTTGAGACATTTTTAAAAGTCATTCCAGCTTTTAAAATTGTAGAATTTTCAGATTTATTTTTTCGTCAATGACTATGAACTGAGTATATTTGGGTTGTGGACAAAACAAGACATTTGAAGACATAATTGTGGGCTTTTGGGAAACAATAAGCGCTGTTTTTAACCATTTTCTGACAGTTTATAGACCAAACAACCAATCAATTAATGAACTAAATAATCAAGAGATTAATTGATTATGAAAATGACTATCAGTGCCAGTCTTACACTATATGGCAAATCATGTAATTTACAAAAACAACAGACTGATCGTAAGTTACAGCCCTGAAATTAAATATTGGACCTTTAATCAACTAAAACCTATGTTGGCTTTGATAAATTTCTTATTTCTTTTTATTCTTTTTTTCCCTGTATTACTGTTGTTCTTGTTGTTACAAATAACCACATCTTCTAAAAAGGTACTATCAAGCTATTAAAAATACCAAAACAAAATCCCACCACTGGCATTTCAGCTGAAGGCAGCAGTTAGGAAATCAGTACAAATCAATGTACCCTGGCTGGTTGAACCATTGTTAGCCCAGACTGGAGCTTGAAAACAAAAGCATGAACATCAACAAAGGGAAAGCTGCTGGTTAATACAGTGTAACATCGGGGACATGGGGCTAATGTTAGCAGATGTGTGGCAGTGTACGAAGTGATCGGGGCTAGCGAGCCACAGCGGTCGGCTGTTTTTGCTGGCTATGCCTCCACAGCTATGCATAAAAAAATAACTGACTGTAGAGCTGACACGGCGTGAGGATCCACAACAACTTACCTTGGGCTTGTACAGCCACTTTCGAAAGCGGTTCATCGTTCCCTCGCCACCTTCCTTTGTCACCAACCCCTCCTCTCCTCTCCTCTCCTCTACCTGTGTGTCTGACAGCGTCGGCAGTTGGCGGCTAAGCTAGCTAGCGCTGGTGGGGTCCGGATCGGAAAACGTACAAAAACACAAATGTACGGCAAGTTGTCCTGAACGCTACAACGCGGCGTACGAAGGAGACATTCGAAAAGAGCCACTTATTTCCATCTTCCCGGAATCCCCGAGGTTCGCTGCCTGTCTCCCCCGCCCGGTCACTTTCCAAGTCCCGACGATACAGACAACCGGAGCACCGACGGCTCCGCTGTTCTCTGCCGCTCTAACGCTACTTGATGACAGTCACGTTGACAACATTCACCTCCCACTTTCCCAGGAAGTGCTGCGTTCAAGTGCTGCTCCAAAAACACAGCGCACTGACCGTGAGTGGTGATTTTTAGATTTAAAATGACCTTAAATGATCTCAAAGGTACTCTACTTTTAGCTTAGCCTTGTTTTTCTTAAGTAAAGCATGATAGTTCTTATTATATGTATATGTAATATGCCTTTTTTATATTTAAAAAAATGTTCACTTAAGCATTTATAAAACCTTTTAAGAATGATGTGTGTCTGTTTTGTATTTTCCACATAAGAAACAGAAATGACATTTTATCTTCACCCGAATTTTAAAATCTGGAGTCTATGAATAGCTTATACAAGTAGGTGTTTTTATTTTTCCAAAAGTTACTGGATACAAAGGTACTACTGGTCTGAAAATGCATTCTTACTGTTTGTGTACTAGGGGTTTCAAGTTTCCTCATATAACCTGAATATCAGTTCTCTAAACTACTCGATTTTACAGAAATTTGCTCATATGTCTATGTTTTAACAGATATTGCAACATCAGTGATGATCTTACTGTCACAATGTTTCATTTAAAATGGCTTGTTGGTATGATGGTGTCCCATTATCAAAAAGGCAGTAGTTGTGAGAATATAATAGTCAAATCAAACTTTTTGACTCTTCTGTGGCTACTCATCATTGTATTCCCTCTTTGACTCTATCTATCTATCTATCTATCTATCTATCTATCTATATATATATATATATATATATATATATATATATATATATATATATATATATATATATATATATACATAACAAACATATATATATCTGTCTGTCTGTCTCTCTATCTATTATTCATATATATATATATATATAGCTGTAGTAGTGACAACACAATTCCAAACCAATGACTTTGTTTACACACCCACAAAAAATCAGATTATGCTAATCAGATTAAGGCAGGAAATCAGATGATGCATTGTGAGGCTGGTCTTAAAACCCAGTTTGCATGTGATTTGTTCAGTAATCAGCTTTTTTCCCCAGCGGCCCCCTCAAAACCCAGATGTGAAGTGAGTCGCTTTCTATTACTAAGAATTTCCAATAAAATGACTTATAAAACTCTGCTTTCATCTGGTTGCCATTATTTGAGCGTCTTTCTTCTTCTCCTGCTGTATTTTTTTATCATATGATTTTGATTATCTGGTGATTATTTTAACATTTCCAACAGCACGTGAATGCAGCGCACTGCTCGCACAGACGTCACAACATACTACGTCATAATTATTGTTATGGCAGCCAACAAAGGATCAGGATGCCACACTGTTAATCTGTGTGGATTAAAACATAAATGGTCCTACATGTTGACCAAAACAACCCGATAGTAAAACACCTCTCATCAGTTCAAATGAAGATGTTGTTTCTAGTTGTAAAGCCGCCTTTTCCTCATTCAACGTCTCTGTTTACGCATGTTTTGTGTTGCTAAGCAACGGGTGAACATGACAAGGGCTGGAAATGAACACAAACCGTTCCGAAGAAATTTCTCGGGAAATCTGACTTTCTATGAATCAGTGTTTTTTTTTTTCTTTTTCTTTTTTTTTTAATGACAGCCCTGTTGGTCTTTTAGGCATATATAGATTTAATTTTTTTTATATGATCTATGTGTAATTTTTGATTGAAGAAAGTATATTTCTGCAGACTTTTCTACTGGATTTAAAATGGCATCAAGCTATGGCTCACTTGTGAAGGAAGCCATCGTCCTGCTGGATAAGTTCAGAGCTGGCAGACAGTGTTTGGATGACTTTATAGAAGGTGCTCGGAAGGATCTGCAGGTAGGTGGACTCAGATCAGTCTCCAGGTGATGTTTGTGCTGAAACTTACGAATGTCACATTAGTTGCAGGACATGGATGCTCTGCAGAAGAAGTTCATACTTGATGTTGTTTCTGGATGTATTGAGCACAAAAAGTTGCTGGATGTAGTTATCAGTGCCTTCTATGACTGGAATGGGAAACGTTTATCCAGAGGTGAAGACAGTCAGTTTGTCAGTAAGTCATTTCATTAACTAAACTACATACAGTAGTGCTCCTGATGGATGTCTGCCTTCAGAATAAATAAAATCCCCCCTGACATGTTTATAATGCTGTGTTGCTCCTCAGTTATCTGTTACCTCACCACATTTACTCTTGATGACCTCGGACTTCAGAATTTCAGCAACATTGTCAGATCTCTGGACATCAAGAAGATGCACACAGTGAGAAACACTGCTTTTGAACACGTCAGTGTTGTTTCATCGGGGAGATCCAGCAATCAATGGGCCTCTTATGGTGCACTCTGTGTGTGTTTGTTTGTTTAGTTCTTGAGTTTCTTCTTCTCAAACCTCACCACGTGGATACAAGAGAAGTGGAGCAGCATTTATGATGCTGCCTTTGTGGAGAAACACTGGATTGGCCCTCTGCTCAGGTAAGAAATGCAGAATACAGGACCATCCTTTTTTTTTATTAATAATAAAATAATATTATTCCAGAGGCAAACAACAAACATGTATGTCTGTGCATCCTTTAGATGGCGCCCTGAGATCGATATTCTCATGGACCAACTTGCTGTCAAAATATCTCAAAAGAATCAGTTCAAGAAAGCTCCAGTCAAAACCACTGAGCCACAGGAGTTCTCTCTCAGCAAACCTAAACCTCGACCTCTGCCCTCGCCTGAGATCTTCCTACAGCACAAAATATGCAAACCGGTCAGCTACTTATATGCAGCGTTTCCCTCTGACACTGAACAGTTGCTTTCTTTGTGTGCTGTCTTCTGCTTCTCCCAACAGAAGTGCTTACAGAGAGCGTAGCCTGATTCATTCTGGTGCATCACTCATCAGGCTTTTGTTTCGTAGGTACCAAACAGCACCTACAGGCCTCCGAAGGAGATGCAGATAATAGAGGAGATCAAAGAAAAGAACCATCAAAAGGCTGAGGTATGATGTCCAATTTTACTGTTATCATCAGAAAAAGAGCATCACATCTAAAGGTGAAACCCAGCCTGATGTGTGAATGTATTAGAGACAATAATAGTAAATCAACAGCAGTTAAAAGTAGTGTATTATTAGACATTACAGCACTTTAAAAATATTAATCTTTTCTATAATTATTCCTACTTAACCATTGATACTTCCAGTCTTATTGCATTGCAGGCTATTTTAATGACTTCTTCTCTGTTTCTCACCAAAGGAACATCTTTATGAGGCAAACACGAAACAGTTCAGATGTGTAAATCCACACAAGTCTGAACACACAAAGGTAAAGGATAATTTTTCTGCTTCACATGGAGTTCCAAAACACTGTTACTGATTCATGTCCAAACCTAAATATAGAAGAGGGAGCCCTCCTCTTCTCCTCCTCTTGAGCTTTTTTTGTGATTTTGGGCTGTATGAATGAATCTGACTGTACTTAACAAGCTTCATTTTCATTTCTGTTCGGCTGGTAACTAAATTCCATCATATTGTTGTTGTTTGGAAAATTCACTAGTTGAAAGCCAGTTCACATTTCTGCTGAACTCACTATCATTTGTTTGACAGAGAGTGATGTCCCAGATTGAGGAAGACTTTGAATCAAAGCTCAAGTTTAATTCATTTCACTCTTCTGCAGCTCCTTCTACTAATAAGGTGAGCTCTGACTGCTTCAGTCTCGAGTATAGCTGTGTATGTATTCGCTAATATAGGTACAATGTGTGTATTTTCTCTGATTCTGTCAGACTAACAGCAGTCCCATCAAGCTCAACAAAGCAGCCATCCTAAGGAGGGAGGCGCTCGTTGACCGTCAGGTGGAAGAGGAGCTGCAGAGGTACAGAACAGCATCTTCCTGCTACTAGCTGGCCTGTTTCACTGTGTGAAACAGTTAAACTTAACAAATGTCTACACAAGACACCACATGAATGAAGGGCAACCAAACACAAGGCACTTGATCCTCTGTAGGACTTGAAATTAAAGGAAAATTCAACATGAAGTGTCTTAGAAAAACACATCCTGCTAAAACACCTTCGTGCCTTCATGGTGTTGATTCTCTAAGTCTCTGGAGCTCAACCGGACGGATGGACACCATTTTTCCAAAAGGCATTCTCTCATTTACTGTTGGTGGATTGACTGTGAAGGCCACAACATATGATTCGCATCATTTTCATACAAATTAAACCCCTCAGTGACCTCTTGTGCCCTTTGAATCGGAGCTTTGTCATTCTGAAGGTGACCACAAAATACTTCATAATAGGATAAAGGTAATCATTGAGAAGAGCTTTGTTGATTTGTAGAAACTGTTCTCTCCCCACAGTATAAGAGTACTCACTGTAGAGGTCAAGGGTTCAGGTTTTTCCCTGTGATTTGTCACCCATCTGTACTTTGAGTATATGTATCTGTGAAGGCGTATGTTTGTGATTTGTTCTCAGCTTTCTCTCATTAATGTTTGGACTAAACTCATCAAATGGTGTGTAATTTCTTTGTGTTTGTATCTGCAACACAGACTAGAGCGCCTGATGCGAGGGGACCTTGAGCAGAATGTGCTGGATCAGATGGACCCGTCCTTCCTGCAGTGCCAGACGGAGCGCAGATACCTGGAGGGACGCATCACTGAGGAGGAGATCGCTCTGGCCCGCCAACGAATCACGGAGCGCAACAAGAAGGCCGCACAGCTGAAGAAAGAAGAGGTGGGTAAAGGCCATCTGGTAACTGATCAGAAAAGGTGTTAACATGAGATTACACAGTGCTTTAAAGTGTGTAAAGAGAGGAGTAATTACACAAAAGCTTCTTGTTCTCCAAACATCCTGTGAAAAAGTCAATTATAGGGGTTTTAAATTATGCATGAAAAATTTGCTTTTATTACGGTTGCTTCGTTTGTTTGTTTTTTCTAGACGGCCCAGCTGATGCAAAGATATGCGGAGAAAAGGCTGCAGGAGGAGAAAGCACTGAGAGATTTGGTGCAACAAGTAATCGAAGGCCACAAGAATTCAAAAACAGCCAAAGAGAAGCTGCAGAAATTAAAGCAAAGCATAGGTGCACCTCCTTACACAACATGATATGCAGGGCAGTTGTCATGATTTCCTTTTCATTCTCATCAATTTCATGCAAATTTCACAGTGAAAGAAGTCTCAGAACAAAGTCAGGAGCTCCTTCGCCAGGCCCTGGAGGAGGCACAGGAAGAGCTGAGCAGGAAATTTGAAATCATACGAGAAATTCACGCCATTGAATCGGTCCCTCATATGAGAGTCAAGAATTTTGATAACACAGAGGTGAGTAACAGAAAGGGATATTGTCTTGCATGTCATGTGGAACTCTTTGTCACAGTTGACCTGTCAAATGTCAGACTGCAGGCCATGATCTGCTGGGAGAGATGTCTCTGGTTGAGCTGAAGGAGCGTCTGAACCTTCTGAGGGAGGCGCAGCAAAGAGAGCAAGATGAGAAACGCAGATCAATCCTGGAGGAGAAGCAGAAAGAGAAGCAGCAGCTGCAGGAGAGGCTGGAAACCATCGACCTCCACGGGAGAGCGCTGGCACGAGCTGCTGCCATCAGGTCAGGAAAATGTTTGGCTCTGACTTGATTCTAGCAGCAGGGAACGCACAGGCCTTAAAAACGCACACGCATGACATATACGTTCATGATAATTTTGGCTTGTGGCAGGAAAGAGGAGAGGAAGGCCAAGCTGGAGTCCATCAAGAAGGCGGTGGCTCAGGATGAGACACTTTTGGAGCTGCGGAAGAAGCTTGAAGAGAAAAAGCAAGAGCGGCAAAGACTGAAGCAAAGTGAAAGCAGCAAGGCCACAACCTCTAAACAGACTGAGGCTCACACTGTTTGCAACACAACAAGGCATCATCAAGTGAGTATGAAATCCAGAACAAAGAAGAACTGACTCCTCTGTGTGAGCGAACTGTCTGTTTTGCTTTTGTGTTTCACACTGGTAGCAATAAATAATATCCATTTCTCCTCTCTCTCTGTTTCCTTTTCATAGAGAAGTTTAAAGGAGAAAAGCTGGGAGGAGCTGGAGCAGAGCTTAGCACGATACATCCAGAAGGCTTCTTAAAAGTCTTCAAAGAGGGAAACACTGAGGAATAAATATATGCAAAATGCTTCACAATGCTACGACTGTTCAATCCAAAGGATTAAATGAAAAGAACGATTAGCGTTTATTGTTTGTTGCAAATTAAATTGGCAAACGTTCCATTAAAGCAGCTTGAACAATGCTTCACTGTCACGCTACTTTATTTAACCCTCGTGTCGTCCTGCGGGTTAAATTAACCCATTTTAAAGTTTGAAAATGTGGGAAAAATAATCAATTTTTACAGTGAAACTTCTGATGTCCACATTTTCCACATTTTTGGAAAATTTCTGATCATTTTTTGGTGGAAAAAAAAGAAATGTTAAAAAAAGTTTCTTTAATAACATTCACCAAAAAAATCTACCAAAATCCAGTGAAATTCACTGGATTTTTGTTGATTTTTTTGGTGTATGTTATTAAAGAAAATATTAGAAGTTTTACTGACATATATGTAATCACTTTAGATATTTTTAGGATTTTTTTTTGGAAGATTTTTTCTCATTTTTTGAAAATATTTACAAGAATTTTCTCACCAATTTGGGGGATTTTTAAAATAAAACTTTTAAGGGAAACTTTTAAGGAATTATTTGAATTTTCTTTCTTAAGGTTTGGCAAATTTTCATAAATTTGAGGATTTTTTTTGCTGAATTTAAAAACAAAATTAGACAAGGAAATGAAGACAACAGGAGGGTTAAAGAATTCATTTACATTCACTATTATCTCATAATTTCTGATTTCCCTACACAATGAAACCATTTGAGATTTTCTTTAACTCCAACTTGAATCTATTCAAACAATTTTTATATTGTAGCTATGGCTGATGGATTGCTCTAATGTTCTGTACTGTATGTCCAGTAAATATGTATATAATATCACCACCCACTTCCGTATGTTGCATGAAAAGGGAAGTGGACCTTCATCTCATGACTAAGGAGGAATCTTCCCTTCCCCCAAACAATACTGGTGTTATTTCTGCGGTTTGTGTATTTTGGTAACAAGTTACTGTACAAAGAGCCACTCATTTTTGCTCAGAGTGTCAAACGTCAGGTGTCATCTGAGAGGAAATTTCCACAACAAAGCAGAGCTGCTGCAAAGCATAAATACAGGAATTTACACCCGGGAATTTACTTTTATATATATATATATATATATATATATATATATATATATATATATATATATATATATATATATATATATATATATATATATATATATATATATATATATATATATATATATATATATATATATATATATACATATATATATATATATATAGACACACACACACGGTGAAAAGTGAACAAAAATTAGGATGAAGTAAATTTATATTTTTTTGAATTATTTGAAGTAAATTAAATATTGAAGTTAGTACTACAATATTACTGATTATGCAAATTTACCTAACTTACATAAATATTAGTGCTGAGTTCCTACAGTATTATAGAAAATACAACTTTGCCTGACTTAATAAATATTATGGTTAGGACCCTACAATATTACTAACTATGCAAATTTTCAGACTTAATTATTTTAAATGTTTTTGTTGTTGTTGTTGTTTTATTTCTTTTTTTTTTTAGCAGGTTAGATCAGTTGAGAACAATTTCTTATTTACAGTGATGACCTGGCGAGAGGACCCAGCAGGTTAGGACCCCACAATATTATTAATTAAGCAAATGTACCTGACAAATAAAATATCATGGTTAGGACTCTATAAAAATATTAATTATGCACATTTAATGGGCTAATTGAAAAAAATAAGGATAGGACCCTACAATATTATACACTACAACAAATTACTTAACACATTTAGAATATTATCTAAAATTAACACCCTGCAAAATTATTATTACACATGCAACTCTATGAATAGTTCGGATTTTAACACCTGATTTACTAAAACTGTCCAAACACCTGGGATTTCCCCTCTCTAGAGCCACTTCTGCCCCTGCTGGCTGCTCGCTGTAATTGCAGCAGCTCTGAGTGAATCCAGCCCTTTCTGCTCAGTTTTGCCCTCTAAAGCAAAATCACATGATGCGTATTTTGTCATATGACGCTGATGAGAGGACTGATTCCCCTGTTAGCGACCAGAGCTGCTGTCCTCTGTGGAAACTCAGGCAGCTGGACCTGCCGGGGATGACCTGCTGGACACCGACACTGTTTGGTGGCTGCACTCGGTAACCTGGAGGATGGAGTGTCGGGGACTTCTGCCTGCTGTAGCCGCCGCTTGTTGCATTGGTAAGTTTGGACTCTTCTAACGAAAATAGCAGCTGTGATCCTAGAAAACATGCAGTAGATGTAATACAGACATGTGATGGTAGATAATATGAAAAGGCAGAAGTTTAATTCACTACTTGTAATAACAATCCCATCTGGTGCAGACTAACACCATAAATAGAGTAAAGTCACTGCACTAACGGAGACTAAATGTGGAAATCAACATGAGAAATGCCTCTAAATTTAGAATCTCATTAGTAGATTGGCTTGTAGTTGCTTTTTTAGTTCAATTCACAAGCTCATTTTGCACAATGACCACATTTGTACCACTTAAAGGGACTTTTTTCATGCACCTGGACACCACAACAAACTTCCCCCTCATGAAAAAAACACTATAAAAGAATATACTGAGTTTAGGTGTTTCTCTTCAACTCTTGATCTGGCATTACTATAATCTCTCTATTGTGACTTAGTGTTACTTCTCTCCAAAGGCAGCGTTTCTTTCAGGCTCAGTTTTGTTTAAGGGAAATGTTGCCAACCCAGCAGAGACTGAAGCAGAGAAAATCACCTGACCCCGTTTCTGAATAATTACATTTCATGAGGAGGATGGCTCCTATTCAAGAAAGCACTTAAGCACATGGCTTATGTGATTACAACCACAATATGGGCTCTGTTTTTGCTGATGTGCTTATACCTGTTGCCCCCCCTGCTCTGCTGTTTTTCTTTTTACTGGGTAAACGCTGCACTTAAGATTCAGGGGAGTGATTTAAGATGCAACGATGATATAATTTAATGAAGACGTTGTTCTATTTTATGATATAACGCTGGCGCATTGCATTGCTGAACTCAGGCTTCTCACTCACTTGCAGAACTAAGTTTTTCTTGCTTGTGGATGTCTGAGGAGGGGAGACACGAGGGGGGTGTTCATCATTAGGATTCACTGGAAACCTACTTGGAGGTTTCAGAGCACAAGACTAAAACAGAGAGACACAGAAAGAGAGAGACCTTAGTTATTATTTATATCATGGCTGATATTGTATTGTTGTTTTTTTGAAAAATAAGAATGTAATTTAGTCAGTTATTCAAGCATAAGGGGTGAGCAAAATACTTCCTAGGGGCCCCCCAAAAGGCTTAGGCCCTGTTAATCCTTTGTAATGTTTTGCTGTTGTGCTTCCAGTGTTGTATTAATCCTTGGAGATAACACGTTTGGCTCTAAAGACCAGATGTGCACCATCTTAGCAACAGCTCAGATGCAGGTCAGAAACAATCTTCTGGCTTTTATTTATTGAAAGCCAGATTTCTTTTTTAGCACATTTGGGTACTTTATGCCTCATTTAGATAGTTTACAAAAGAGAGATGACACAAAAATGACAGATTAAAAGCAGAACTGTTGCAGCACATAGTTTGGCCCCTTGAACTTCTATCCCATTGTGGCATAACCCAGTCACTAATTTATCTCCAAGTTTGAACATATTAACCTGTTGTGTTTGCAGCCGTGAGTCAGTCCACTGCCAGACGTCACATTTGAAACCCCCGGTGTGTCTTTTCCTCCAGTCATGGTGGTGAGCCAGACGACTCTCACTCCTGCTGTGCTGAACACCACCCTCATCGAGAATGTGACCGGTCTGACTATAACACCCGTGATTTTCAGCAGCACAACCCCAGGCTGCTCTTCTTTCAATGTTTCTACTTGTGAGCCCTGTGCGCCGGGATCACAATACGACAACAGTGAGTCATTGATGTGGAGCCACCATTTTACTCTTTATTTAGTGTGTGCGATGGATTATAAATACACTTTCATGTTTTAGGATCTTTACTCCTTCTTGCCCTGTCTGTACTTTCTGAAATTTCTCACTACAGGGTTAAAATATTTAAGAATGGGCTATAAAAGTTGTGGAATGGTTCTCTTATCTCCCCCCAGGCACCTTGCTGTGCACGTGCTGTTCTGACCCTGGGCTGTGTTTATTTCCTGGAGCCTGCCTCCCGTGTGCCATGGGGTTTTATCAGCCAGTAGCTGGACAGCAGAAGTGTTTGCCCTGCAACCGGGGTTTTTACACCAAGTAAGGATGCAGACTGTTCCAAGAAATTCAAAATTTTAATTTTGGCTTCTTCGCTGTCTATGTCACAAGTCATTTTCTTCTGTTATATTTTACACCTTGCTTTACAGTTTCACTGGAAGTCCATTGTGTCACCCCTGCCCTGGTGGGTCCTTCAGCAATGACACTGGTGCAGAACGTTGCACAAGTTGTTTGCCAGGTGTGTTTATTTAGCTGTTACTCAAAACTGTATTGTCAATCAGAAACAGTAAATCAATAAATTATATATTTAAAATGTCTAAAATGGGCACACACATACCTACGTTGTTTTACATGCAATGATGTGAACCAAGTTTCATTCACTGCAGTTTAAAACTTGATAGAAAACATGATTTACACATGTTGAATTCACTTCCTTCTGCTGCTTTCAGGTTTCTTTTCATTGCAGGAGGGTTCTACTTCATGTTCACCGTGTGCATTGGGGAGTTTTTGCAAGTAAGTCGTACTTAAATGTCAGCAGTTTCTGTTTGTGTTGTTCTGTAACCAGGAGCCAGAATATGGAACTATTTCAGTGTTTGGAAAATGACTTATCTAACCACCAAATTGAACATCACATGCTTTTATCTCATGGTTATATTTGCCAGCACATGAGATATGGTTACATCAGCAGCCCGAGCATCCTTTAGCTTCTCGGGGGCGTTTTTGATGATTCCCAGACCAGTTGGGATGTGTAGTCCCTCCAGGTCGTTCTCAGTCTGGCCTTGACTCTACTCCCTGTTGACGTACCCTGAATACCATAACAGGGAGTCATCCTGCAGGCATCTTGATCATAACTAAGAAGGGGGAGTAAAGGGTTCAGCAGTTAATAGCTCTGAGCCTGTGCACCCTGCAAGACAAACGGATTTTGGCATTTAGAAACTGGGATGTTACAAGAAGCCTGTAATCATAATGAAAGTCGGACACAAGGTCTCCATTGGTAGACCAAAAATGACCTTTAGGCATGAGCTTTTCACCATGACATTCTGATAACCTCTATGAAGTCAGTAGAAAACTCTCTTCCTTGAGGTTTTGCTTCTGTGCTAATAAAAGTGATGTTCCTTCTGGTCCATGCCTGAAAGCCTGCCTGCTTCACTGCTGGTGTCCAGCAGCGGGTTCTTGGGCTGCTGCCATGAGCCTGCTGTCTCTCTGGACACAACTCCATAGCTTGTTTACACTGGCTAAAAATACTGTATACATAGTATACATAGTTTTTATTAAGGATTTTGTAGCTTCCAAACAACTTGAAACACAGCAACCATTTTCCAATTATTTACGTCAACCGTTATTATTTTTTATCATTCAAGTCTTTGCTCAGTAAGTGGCAGATCTACCCCAAACGTGTCTGTTAGCGCTGTGACATCAAACTACAACCAAATCAGCTTTGTTATTTTTCAGTCGTGCCCCCAAGTTATTTGTGGCAGCTATGAAAACCACGGTAATTTGTCATGTAATGGTTGGAAACATGCATCTTTCTTTGTGACAGCTCGTCCAGTTGCACCCAGTGCCAAACGTGTCCTGGAGGAACAGAAACTCTGCTGAGTGGAGCTACACGCTGCTCACCATGTCGGCCAGGTAATCCACAGCAGTTGAACTGTAAACTAAATAAATAGTTACTTGTTCATGTGCTCGCTATAATGAAGGGAAGAATTGTCATCCATCCATCTGCTTTTCAACAGGCATGCACAAGGCTGCCCATCAGACCATGTGTCAGATCTGTAGCAGTGGCTTCTACCAGGTCCAGTGGGGGCAGGAGAACTGTGAAATCTGCCCAGAGAACCACTACTGCCCTGTGAGTACTGCACACTTTGTCAGACAAGATGCCACGAGGGTGAACATGTGTTCACTGGAGAGACATTCTGCATGTTTGCTGACATGCTGGCATGTTTGTTTTCTCAGAGCCCTGACGTAAACCCCATCCTGTGTCCGACTGACGCCTTCTGTCCGGAGGGCAGCTTGGCTCCAGGCTACTGCATGGAGACTTTCTTCCGCAAATCAGGGGACACTTGTGAAATGGCTCCTGTCACTATTGCGCTGTTAGTTATTGGAGGAGGGTGTGAGTAATATTGCCTAAGGAAGTATAAAAAAGTGAAGAGAAAGAAATGAGTACAGTGTGGCCCCAGTGGTTTTAGAGATTCTTCAGGAATGCATCTTGATATTAACCATGTTTAATGCTTTGGACTCACTGTTGTGCTTTTCAAACTGATTAACTTTAACAATGACAAGCTTCAAGCTATGTTTACATACTCTGATTGCATGCCAACATTTCTTTAAAGTGTTAATAGTCGTTGTTTTATGCAATCATGGTTCAGCAAACACTGTGCCAAGTTACAGGAAACTTGGCATACTGTTTATTCGTCATTCCTAAAAAGAAATCAAGAAGAAATGAGGCAAACAAAGTGTTCAGGGGAACTTGAAACAACCGTCATACTTTCCACCCTTGACCGATTCAATCAGCTAGAACTGTAAGAGCAGTGCAACTGTTTTCTTTGAGCCATATAAATGTAGATTAAGCTTGTTATTTCAAACTACGTCCATATGATTAAAAGCGGCCCAGTCAGCTGCTTTAACTAACAACATAATCAGATGGAATAAGAATCATGCTCTGACATCAGTGGTCCCCTTGTGCATGTCTGTAAATGGTCTTCTTACATCTTCTGCTGTTTTCTTCTCCTTTTTCCAGTGACCTTACTCTTTATCGTTTTAATGGTTCTACGTCGACGGAGAGACACCGACAGAGAGCTGACAATAGCCCGGACTCCACTGTTACGCAAAGAGCGGCCTCAGGGTCGATACTATGGGCTGCCCTGTGATGCAGAGCCAGTGTATGCCGGCTGGTGAACCACTAAGACTAAAGAACTGACAGACGAAGCAGCGGACTGATGGAAAAATCCTCAACCGGCGCCTTCAGAGTAATTTGACAATCCACCAGCTTTTCAATTGTGGTACATTTGAATATATTATTGACAAACAGAGATTGATTCTTTTGTGAATTCTTAT
The DNA here is from genome assembly GCF_022539595.1 of Amphiprion ocellaris. NCBI lineage: Eukaryota > Metazoa > Chordata > Actinopteri > Pomacentridae > Amphiprion > Amphiprion ocellaris. Next base: position 15,236,626 of record NC_072785.1, read on the forward strand.
AGTTTGACCTTGTTACAGTTGTTCCACTTGGAGAGAAGCATTCCTTTTGTAAACTGGGTTATTGGATTATGAGAGGTATGTTGGAGACACATGCCTCGGCTTGGTGGGAAACTCTTTCTCCTATGAAAAGCACTTTTTTTTTTTTTTTTTTTTTTACAGAGGTAATCGATTTACTTTGCATTCATGTACTGGTAGCCTTGTGGGTGCCTCTGTTAACTCTTATGTTTCCTCACTGACAGAGGTGTGGCTGGTACGTTGTGTTTTTTAATGCTTTTGATTTTTGTGTGCCATGTTGTTTGTAGTTTAAGTGATACCTTTGCTTAATGGTTTTCATCTACTTTTTTTAAAGGTTGTATTTGTATGTTTTAAAGGAAAATAAATAAAAATGATTCAGATTTATAACTCTTGCTGTTATAATTTGACTACATATTTCAAACTAGTAATATAAAATGTAAGTTTTTTTGTTTATTATCCCTGTGAAAGGCACAAAACCTTTTTTTGCATTAGGTTATTGAGATGATATTCTGGGTGAAAGTGATCAACCATGAATCATTTCTAATTTACCTAGTGTGCACATTTCAATACATTTGCATGATATCAATCATTACTAAATTACAGCTGGTTTTCGGTCAAGTTTTCTCCACGAGCGTCACACTTTTATGCTACAAACGCAAAAAACGCCTTGAGATTTCTCTGTTCTTGCCTCAATGCTGGATGTTTTGAGAATGTAGTTATTCAGTAATTTAACCAGACAAAACAACGTAACTCCTATTATGTAGGGTCAGAATGTGTAGCAACAAATACAATCCAGTAACATGTTGTCAACAGCTGTAGCATGTTACTGAAAATGAGAACTGATGGTCCTTCAGGAGAGCAGAACTTTACAACCTTCCAGCTCTGAAGTAAAAGTTCTTTGTTGGAAAGTGTGAATTCAGATTAAAAAAAAAATCTACTATGACATAAATCTGTTATTATATTATCTTTAAATGTTAAACTATTCACACCAGACTTAAAAAGCCCTTTTGATGTAAATTATTGATCCATACTATTAATCTGAGTATATTTTGGCTTTACACACAAATATAAATCCAACTTTTTGGCATCTCCAAATTCCTCTTTTTTTCTTTTTTGGCATGCTTCACCCACTTACAAAGATTTATTGTAATTACAAATGTAAAGAAACTTTTTTTTATTGCAATTTTTAATTTTTTTATTTTTAATTTCGGTCATTTTTTGGTTTGGTGGCGTTTTTGCTGTGGGTGGTGTTTTCTTGTTTTATACCGTATGTTTCAAGGTTTTAGGCATCTTTCTTCTAGGATTCTTGTCTATCACGCAGAACAATCAGGTGTCCGATCAGTCCCAACTTCATCCTACAGTATGACAACAACCCCAAACATGCAGGCTTTAACCTGCCACAAGGAGAACAAGGAGTCCTGCAACAGATGGTGTGGCCCCCACAGAACCCGGATCTCACCATCATAGAATCACTCTAGGATCATATGAAGAGACAGACAGCAGCAAACGGTGGTCACACCAAACACTAATGTGATTTAGGTTTTCTCTATTTGTTGCAATATTTGTACAAACATAATTAATAAATAGAAACCAGTCTTGTGCTTCAAATTATAAAGGTTGAGCTAAAACGCACATTTTTACATATCATAGCCAGAAAAGGCACAGGTATTATTAATAACATTGCTCAAGGCATTCATTAGGTGTTCCAGATCAAGGGCCCTTGTAGTGCATAAATAATTGCTCTGTGAATATTTCTGCCACAAAAAATATATACACATAAACTGCAGGGTTTACAGATTCAATAAATAAGAAAAGCAACTCTGTGGTCAGTGCTCAACAATTTTTTCCACATTCTTCAGAGACCATGACAAATGGCTCATCTGACCATCAGATAAACATGTTGACGGAGTGTGACAACAACGCAACAAGACAGATAACTGCTGAAAGCTGCATATATAACTCTGAACTGCCTACATCCGGTGCACACACAGTTAACACTGGAGTACATAGCAGATCTCTGGTGGTTGAAATGTGCCTCCACAGTGATTATAGAATTGCCTGCGCTAAACTCTTTGTTACGGCAACAACTGTATATTGAAGTTTTAAAAAAGAGCAATGCTACAGTTTGAAAATGCTCCGTTACAAGTGAAAGCCATGCATCCATGTATCACTAAAGTAAAAGTACAGCAAAAATACTTAGTATAAGCCTATTACAATCACCACACTGTAAGTCATTTAGGTTCATTCGGCTTATGAGCATAAGTTCTGCTGCTGCCTTAAAAATGTGACTTTCATTTGATTAATTAGTTCAAAGTCGTGTTATGACTTGTGAACTTGTAAAACTAGCTGAGTTGCAATAATGGATTTTGAGAAAAGACGTTCGATAAACTTAAGATGTTAAGTTGAATCAGCTAGTGAGATAGACATTAATTACAGACTGACTTGCTTTACTTTTACATTTCACTTACCGTTGCGGCTGTTTAAGCCATTTGTAACCAGAATCAGTACAATATCAATCTACAGTGCAGGGACTGCATTCAAAACTAACCACTGTCATGGTTAGAATTGTTTTAATTATGATGAAAATAAACAGCCTAATTGAATATTTATTAAAGACACACAGCAAGTTTGCACCACATCTGTCGTCTCAAACTACAAAAAACAAGCATCTCTTACTCTCTAACAATGCATCCTGGGATGTCTGCTTCTGTGCTAGTTTTGCTTCTTAGAAACTTAATTTAAGGAGTTAAATGAACTCTCAGCTGTAATCCTTCAACAAGTCAGAATGCATCAGGTTATGAGAATTTCTATTTTTAAGTTCAAAAGTGATCTGAAAATATAAATGTTACTTTTTTAATGTATTAACTAGAAATGAGTAAAAGTCATATAATTATATTGAGTAAAATGGAAAAAAGAAGCTGATTTGATCAAATGAAGTACTAACTATTCGACCTCTTCTCAGAGTGTTATTGTAAAAGGATTGCATTTTCAAATAATATTAAAAATACTTAGAAAAAGAATTGTGTATTCTCCTTGCTTCAGACCTTCTACTGTTGGGTAATTTAGTGTAGACCTATTCTGCTTCTGGTTTCTATGTTTTAGTGCTTTATCATAAAAAAATACAACTTAGCAGGTAACTGGTAGCTGTCAAACGAATATCTAGTAGTTGTAGAGGTAAGGAATGCAATATTTCATCCCGAATGATTGGTCAAAAGTAATAGTAAAGTAGCAAAAAGGGAAATATTCAAAGTATAGATACCTCCAAACTGTCATTTCAGTATTTGAATGTACTCCTAGAACTACAGTAACCGCTGGTTCAGTAAATAATGAATAAAAAACGTGTGGATATTTTTAGAAATGCATATTACATGTCTGACAACAGTTGCTAGGTGGCGGTAAAGGGCTTTAGTGTGAAAACTAACAGGAACAGAGTTTGTCCAAACGGGACTCCGTACTGACGTTGTACTCGGGAGGAAACATGGCGGCCGCCCTGGCGAGAAGACTGCCCGGTGTGTAACCACAGTTTGACATTCATGCTTTGTCCTTCCACCCTCGTCATTGTGTAAATGTGTAGTATGTGGTCCATGCGTTCATTTACTGAACAGAAATCTTTGTTAGCACAGACAGTCGCTGAAAGCTGTCCTTTAGCTTAAGCTAGCAGCATTAGCTAAGCTTCCTCTCCCTTCCACTCATGTGTTTCTGTTGTCCTTGGGTCTCACAGGGCTGCTGAGGCCGCTGTCTCTCTCTATGAGCGCCAGAACACCTCAGATCTGTCAGCTATCCAACCTCATCCAGCCTACACCTCTCTACGGTTCCGCTACAGCCGCTGTCCGCGCTCCTCTCCGGGGTGCAGTGTGGCAGACACCCCGGTACAACATCCTGCAGCGGTAAGGACCGGAGTGATACTAACGTCAAGCCCTTTTCATAAGATTTGAACAATGATGGAGAGATTGTTCTGATCCTTTCCTTAAGTAAAAGCACGGAAATAACATTGTAAAAATACTAAGATGTCAAAAATGCGTTTTTTCTAATGTTTCAGTGAGATATTGGTTCGTGTAGAATTATTGAAAATAAACATTATCAAAAGTATAGACAGTAAAATCTGCAGAAGACATTTAGTCATAGACATCTGAAATGTCCAGACCAGAGGCATTGCAGGGCTCTTGAGACATTGGGGGCTTTGGGCAGTGCACAGATTTTTAGATTTTAGCCTAATAATTGCAACATTTTCATATTATTTCATAGTCAAATCAATATAAAACATGAGACATTGTGTTTCAGGCAAAGTATTGTCATCCCAACTCCATAACTTATTTCTTGGCATTGGTTTCACATTAAGTGCAGGATAGTAGTTCTACAACTCTATACCTTGGAATTAGCCTTATTTGTGATGATTTAGAGATACAATCATATGTAAATATGTTAGAGAACCACTGAGCTAGACTGAGTTGCCAACTTTTAGCCCCCATTTGTAGTGAGACTGCTTCATATTATGTATACTATATTATATTACTCTTTATTAAAAGTATAACGGTAATTTTAGTTGATAGTAATTTGGGTGACCATCTAAATAGTCTAGAAGAAGAGATGCAGGTGCTGTTGAGGAGAAAAATTCACCCATAAAATCCCATAACACAATACCCTAATAAATAATTAATCAGACTAAATGTGATCCCTGGAGGTGAGAGACAATACTTGGTGTTGCAATGAACAATGTCTGGCATCCACAAACTGACTCCACTGGAGCTGTATAAAAAGGATTCAAAGTTCAAAGTCTCCTCTCAAAGCTTCTCTTTATATAAAGATGATATTGTGCTTTTCTTTCTGGTCTTATCTACTTACTTTTGAGCCTTTGGTTTCATTTTTATTGTTAAATTGAACTTTCGCTCCCCCCTTCATTGTTAATTATTACATCACGTTTTAATATGGCTTCAATTCATAGTTATGTGTCACTGGAAAGTACGGTAAAAGCTTTTACCTGCCGCCTTTAGAATTAATGTGCGATGTGATTTGACTCTTGTCTAAAGAAAAACAACAAAACAAGCAAACAAAAAAAAATATTCATAAATAATTCAAGGTTATAGTCTGCGACACTCAGGTCTGATAATAACCCTAGTCTAACTTTATCTAAATTATACACAGATTTTTTATTAAGAAATCAGAAATCGGGATAAAAAAAATTATTTAAAATTGAAATTACATCTTGAAACTCTGCAATTAGCAAATCACCAATGATAGAATTTAGTATTTACAACATTATTGTTATTGTTGAATAATAACATTTATTAAATAATGAGAACAGTGCTACAACTCAATTTTATTTAATTTGAGAAGACTGAAATTTTCAGGGGTTGTTTATGCCCACTGACCAGCCTAAACTACACATTTTATTCTTGCATGTTCGACTGACAGAAACCCCAGTCTCATCATTTAATAGCTATACCTCATACATTTTGCAGTGCAGCTGACCCAGGGTTTCAACTATCATAGTTTTATAAATACTTGCCATCCTACTTGTGTGACAGTCATGCTGTTGATGGTGCCTCATGTGATAATGTTTCATCACATGTTTCAAATCTGTTACACAGTAATTATTGAACCGAAGCTTGACATTAAAAAGTTGTATTGCAAATCAAACAGCAATAGCTGTCACTGACATCGCAATTATATATTTCCACCAAATCATTTAAGATTGAAAAGCACTGGTTTGATCTTCAGCAATGTGTTGTATTTTACAAGATAATAGAAAACGCCTGTCTGAAAAGTAACTAATGCTGTCAAATACGTGTAGTGAAGTACAAAGTGCAATATTTCCCCGCTGAAATGCAATGGAGTTTAAGTATTAAGTAGCATAAATCCTCCAATAAAGTACAAGTACTTCAAAACTACACTTGATTACAGTACTTGACCAGTTACTTTCCACCACTGTGAACTAAATGTGCATCTTTGGTGCACACATAGTGGAAAAAATACATACTTTTACCAGCTTATAGGATAAGAATATTAAAAGTTATCCTATTTGCTACTTGTGATTTTATTTCTCAGGTTTGAAATAAAGTCATATCTGTGGTTAAATCAACGTCAGAATTGTAGCGATGCAACAAAACATTCCGCTGCCCCTTGAAAACTAGTTTATCAACAGTATATTATTCAGTATTTCCCAAACAAATTGTCTTTATTTGGGCATTTAATTGTCAGTTCACCCAAGCAACAGATTAAGTGAAGATTTTGCCTCAACTTTAGTACGATGAGGTGCAGCTTTTCGTCCAAAAAACAATTTTACAGAATTAGTAAGCCATCTGGATCCTGACTAATCTTGTCTTGTGACATTTTTGTTGGTGGTGAATAACCTAACACCCACACTTAGTAAAAATATAACCCTTGCCAATGAAAGAGCACTCTTTTGCTGCACTCCCCCACCTTTTTTGTATAATATAAGCAAAGGACAAAGGTCTTGTTTTATGCCAGGAGAACTAGCTCACACAATAAAACACTGTAAGAAACTCTGAGGTGAATAAAAGGCAGTTTGAGCTCAACAGCAGTATCAGTCCCTATCCAAGAAACAGCAATGGCCATAGATCAATCTAAGTAACTGCAACATCCTCGAAAAAAATACTATTTTTGTTTGAAAAATCTCTTTTTAAAGCTTTGTATGTATTGAAGTTGGAGCTACAAATGTTAAAAAAAAAAAAAAAAAAAAAGAGCATAATCTGCATGAGCACATATCACTGAGAGATTGTCATGAGACAGTTTTTGCAATTTAAAAGATGTCACATCTTTAATGAATATTCTGAGTAACAGTTGTTCTGATTGTCTGTGTTCTTCCAGGGTGACATCATTTGTTCCAAGTCTAATTCAGCAGCCAAGCAGAAGTCTGACGTACTACAGTGTGAAGAAGGGGAAGAGGAAGAGCGTGAAATCAGTAACAGACAGGTTCATGAGGCTGCACTGCGGCCTTTGGATCAGACGTCAGGTGCGTGTGTTGTACAGTTAACTGCCTGAATCACTGGTTTATTTAACACCTTAAAAACACAGCGGTGCCAATCTGATTTCTTGTTTTGGGTGCAAACAGTCAGGATACAAGAAGAAACTGTGGAAGAAGCTGCCTGCCAGACGAAGGCGCCTGAGGGAAATTGTGTTCTGTAACAAAACACAGAGCAAGCTTTTGGATAAAATGACAACGTCTTTTTGGAAAAGGAGAAACTGGTATGTCAACGATCCATACATGAAGTACCACGATCGAGTCAACTTCAAACAGTAATTTGCTGATTCATGTACTGCTATATTGTCTTCTGCTTGAATATAACATGATATTTGTTGTACACATATTTAATAAATCCTGATGTCTTCAATGATGTTTGCTTTTAGTTATTATTTTGAGACAACTGGATAAAAAAAGAAGAGTGCAACCCAGTCAGAGATTTGCTTCATATTTAATGGCTGTAAATTGATTTTAACCAACAGAAATACTTAAACCAGTGAAACACTAAATTGATAGTCATAAACCATTATGTGATCACATCACTGCTTTTTGTTTTATAATTCACAATCAAGTTCAAATTTGACATTCTGGCCTGCCAGAAAAAAAATGCTTAGGATAAGTTAGAAAGAATCGCGGTGTCTCTTCATGAATAAAGCCTTAAGTGGCCGATTTATCAGTAAATAAGACATTTAATTTGTGGGTATGTGTAGCCAACTGATGGTCATGACATTTAATGTTCTTTGAAAGCAGCCAAAAGTAACAAAAACAGAATTCACTGTTCATCAGCAGGGCGTCTGAAGAGGCCAACAGCTTCACACAAAATCACTTAAGAAATGAAATTTTTCATACTAATTAATAACAAACATCATGCAGTGATGAGTTTATCAATCTACACACAAGTATACAAATCTGCAACTTAGCAATGTGTGTTTTTTTTCCTCAGTTTTACTTTGCAAGAATTTTAATCAAAGGAAATCAACTCCAGCACTAACACTGATACCACTAAACAGATAATTAGATTTTTCCTGCCCCCCCCCCGACCATTTATCCATTAAAAGGACATTTCATGTGCATAATAAGTGTATCTACAACATCAGAGTGAATGACGTGTAAACAGAACTGTTGTACCTGAGAAGCTTCTGTTTCAAACTTAAAACCACCATAAATGATACAGATACGACGGAAAATCTAGTGCGCGAGTCCACCTATCAGCGACCGACACAGCGATGTTTTGTGTACATCGTTGCCAAGTTTCAGGCTCAGTCAATAAAGTACAGGCTGACAAGATACAACGCATTGCTACGCACTATTTACCTATATAGAAGTTTGTAAACCTGCAAACCAATATATTCACTCTCATGAATTCCTTAAAAAAATAGCAGAAGCAAGTAAAGGTAAGAGCGTTGGGTTTAGTGTTGCTCAGTTAACAACAGAACATTACACAGTGATTTCAAACATGGAGAAAGGACCATGTTTCTATACAGTAAATATTTACTCATGTAATAACCCATTCCTGCTACACCTAAAAGTGACTCGTCCCTAATCGGCCTTACGTTGCCAAATAATTTATGAAATAAATGACAAAGCGCGCCACGAAACTGAACAGTAGATTGTCAAAAACAGTCTGCTCCAGTGAGAAAACCTCTTATGTGGTGATATTTTTCTCTCTTTTATCTGTGATAGAGATATTCTTACTTGTTAAGAAGTAATTATTTCTTTGTCACCACAGAAATAGCAATAAAGTGACCAATGAGAGTGTTCCGCTACTAATTTGTCTAATTTTTGGCCATTTCAGAGCATTGACGGCAGTCGTTTATATTCTAAGCATAGTGCAAAGTGATTGTTTAATGACAACATTGTGTTGAAAATACCACGTGAAGAGTCATTTACGTCTCTGCTGTCTCTTTCTTTAAGGCTTGAAGAGAGAGAGGTAAATAACAGAAAAGTGTCTGTCACTGCTGTCTGACTTCTCATTACTGCAAATACAGGCTGTCTTGCCATTAAATGCTTTTAGGTAACTTCTCAGATGTGATAAGTAATCGGGGCAGGGAAAAAAAAAAAATGCCCACAAATGTGACCAGATTCAATCAAACAGCCTCGCCTTTTGTTTTGATCCTTGGCTTGTTTCACATTCTCTTACAGCGAGAGCGTCACTCTCAGAGCCAGCTGTAGTTTTCAGTGACAGTACATTCTGTTTAATCAACAGCAGACCAATGACCGGGAAGACACGCATGCGATTGCCGACCCAGACCTGATATATCAAAAAAATCGTAAAGATGAAGTACACACATACTGTACATAAATACATATTCAATAACCCACAAACTCAAAGTGTCTATCAGCATGGAGCCCATTCACTCACCTTTTCTATCTCAGTGTCACAAACCTCAGTTTTTTTTAAAAATCATGAGCCACTGGTTATATAACCGTATATAGAGGGGTCATCATAGGTCACTTTGGTAATACCTTATTCCAAAGCAAGGCTGCTTCAGTCATGTAGCTTTTGGCCATTCAGTATTTTTTACATCTTGCAGCGAAGGCAGCTGGAGGAGTCTTGAGGACAGTTTCACATGGCTTCATTGTTTGAAGAAAGAGCACTCCTGGATCTTGTGAGAGGCCTTAAGACTCTATGAGGAGGCTGGAAGGGAGAAAAAAAAAAAGCAAAGGAGTTTAGTCAACCAATAGCTGGAAGATGTTGCAGACTATTTGAAGGATACAGCTGGAATTATTTTGTATTTTTCTTATTGTCAGCAAAACACAAGATGCAGCTAAAACTACGAATGTGTTAGTTTGTCTCTCATTACTTTCCCACTCAAATCTCAGTCCAACGCCCAGCTGTTCCTTTTGATTTTTTAAAAATTTGTTTTTAAAAGGAATCAATCATTTTTGGAGAAAAGAAAACTAAAAACTGTGAACTGTTGATACTTGGAAACAACTAAAACAGAAGTAAAATGTGTATTAATGGCATCAAGGGGCTGATCTGGAAGTAGAATAAAAATCTTAAATGCCCAGATTCATTGTGGTAAAACAGCACAAGTCATTAATATGTTTTTAATAGCTTTTGGATAACAGGAGTAAAGTATATCAGGCTTTGGCTACACAGACAACACATGCTTGTAGATCAGTTCATACACCAGTGTTAAAAGAAAGTGCATCATGTGAGAGTTTCACATTTCAAACCCCTTTTTTCATGATGGTATATCACATTAATGACCAGCATCATAAATAGAAATATGGACCAAATGTTCTTATTAATACAGTATTTAAGGCAAATATAACTAATATTTAACAACTGCTCTCTAAATATTCCAAAATGATCATTTGCAGCCTTTGAGCAAAACAATATTTAAGGCTGAAATTATATCAGAAGTCATCAAGTTGCTTCATTTTATGATTCTAAAATTAAATCTTAAGTTTATCAGGTGCCATTCCTAGCACACGTAAGTGATGACTGCAACTCTCATACAGCTGAAAGTCACAGTGGATTCAGTATTACATCATCACCTACGCAGGTCAATCTTATCTAATGCAATCTGTAAGAAATACTGCCTTTTATTTAAGTTATTTAGACAACAATTACAATTTTATGAGGTGGTGCACGTTCTTTGAAGACCTGTGCAACTGTTTTGGAATTTGCTGTCAGTGAGAAAAATAGATTATATTGCTAGCCTTTTCCTTAAAATAATTTTTAGTTGGGCACTGCCATGCCAAACACACAGATTTTAGATTCATAAATTTATGAATGAACACTAGTTAATTCTAGAGATTGGCTTCACACAAACATTTCTACAAACATAAAAGTTATTCCAAGGGCTGGAACAGCATCGAAGGCAATCCATGCCAGCGTGTTGTTTGCGTGTTTGGATGTTCCCCATGCCACATTTCCAAACACGTGAGTTACTGCAATCACACATTCATTTAAACTAAGTAATAATTCCACTAAAGTTAATGCATGAATCAGCTTCATCAGTGCAGAAATCCTACTAGCAGCCAGACTCTCCACATTTGCACAGGTGCTGGACCATGATGATTCATTTAGCCACGCGGCAGTAGCAATTAGTGAATCAGTTGGTAAATCACAGCTCTCGAGGGGCAGTTAGGAGCAGGCAGCAGCTGGGCAGCCACGTGGACGAGGCAGGGTACCTCCGGAGCCTTCCTCTTAACCAGCCTGAGCTGTGGAGAGCTGGACGCCGCCTGAGCCGCCTCCTTCTCCACCTCGCCGGGCTGCTCCGGAGGTGCAGGGGTGGGAGGTGGAGAGGGTGTGGAGGGCGGGGTGGACGGGGGCGTCACAGAGGGGGTAATGGGTGTGGACTCGGACTCGGAAGTCGAGAGGGTCTGGCATGGAAGCTCCTTGGAGTCCCACTGCTCCAACCTCAACACCTCAAACTCTGTCATGTCAAAATCCTGCCCTGTACCGTGGAAAGAGGCCGGCAGGAGCGATGAGCAACATGGAAATGTGGAATCTCTCGGAGCACTGAATCCAAAGCCAAATACTGTGTTGTGCGACTGCTGTTAAGCTGCAGCTGATTTTGGTCAGTTGGGGATAATGAATGTTCACATCATTATGCATTATCATCCTGTAGCGCACAGAGCAGCGGCCAGAAAGGAAGTTATAATAAGTGGGAGCCAATTTGTTGCATCACAAACAAGCATAACAAGGCTATTCTTCTGTTCTTCTTTTTAGTACGTGCAGATTTACAGTAAAACCACTTAGGCTGTTTTCCATATCATTTAATACCAAGAGACGAGAGGGCCACTACATTAGCAACACTAGTCAAAATGTTTTTGTTTTTAACATTTCCAGTAATTTCAGGAAAAGACCACAACCATCAATGCATTAATTTGATCAACACTAACTCTGTATTCTGTGCTGTATTCAAAGTGAGATCTTATTTTTTCTGCGTCTTAGAGCTCCACTGCTGTACAGAAACTATAATAAGACATCAATGAACCACATCTCAGCTCTGGGTGACATGTTTCTGATCTCTATGGTTTATTTTAACTCTTCAGCCTTGCACCACGGCGCTACTGGAAAATCGCACTAAATGAGTATTAGTCCACAGCTGAAAATAATTCCTAACAAATGCATGTTTTAGCAAAGTTACCACAAAACTACAGTACCCAGCTGTTTAGGAAACTATTTAGACACACAGACAATTCAAAGTATATATTTGTGAGCCATTTTTGATGATGTACACCCTCAAGGGAAGTCAGAAAGTATTGGTTTTGGTCTTTTAATTGGGATTTATTGACAGTAACAGAAATAAAAGTTAATGCAAGTTTGTGTTAATCCATAATTGAGTGCAGTCAGAAATTTACAGCAGCTATCAGTCGGGATTAATAAAGTATCTATCTATCTATCTATCTATCTATCTATCTATCTATCTATCTATCTATCTATGTTTAAGTTGTTTTCAGCAAATAAGAACAGAGGGGCTTTCACCAAGAGTCCTACTTAAATAAAAAGGGTAAATGTGCCTTAAGTCTGCAGCAATTTGCATGTGATGTAAACAGTTGTTTCTCAATGTTATTTCTGATTTTATTTACAAAGAAATATCTATTATCTGACCAGTATCACACCAGATTAAGACAAACAGTGGCTGTCTCCACATGATGTTAAACTGCGAACAAATCCCCCTCAGCTACATGTGAGTCTTATCACAGGATGGTGAGCCTGGCAGCGCTGCGAGGCCTGACCTGCCCCAGACAGGAAGGCAGGACTGAGGTTAGGGGGCCGCTCAGGAAAGCAGAGGTACCAAACAATATCTGTGGGCTTAAACAAGCTTGAACAGGAAGACAGATATTGACGCGCTAATCTGTTTTACACAAACCGGCCAGGCGCTGCTAATGGCATTATAGTGGCTCCATTAGAGCTAATTGTGCTCAGAGAAAAGGAATAATGGTTCCCAATTTTATCAATATCTTGTTTTGTGAAACCGAGATTTATTTTACGAGCTTTAATAACACTACTATTTGATGGTTAATGCTTAAGTCAATCTCTACAGCTGCCTTTAGTTTCAGGAGGTGTCAGGAGGCAGTATGAGAATAAAGCGTCCTCACCCTTGTAGCTCTCTGACTTGCTGCGCATCATAGTTCTGGTCCGGTGTTGTGCTGCTGCAGGCTGCGTGGTGCCGGAGCCGCTGTTAACGGGGTCAGACTGGTAGGAAGACAGATCCTGCATGCTGAAGCTCCTCAGTCTGTCTGATAGAACTCCTTGGCCCTAAACCAGGAAACATGATGTAGTCATTTTCAGCAGCAGCAGTGAGGTAGTCAAGTATGACAGCTTATTTAGAAGCAAAACTGAATGAAGATGACAATATCCTGTAAAAAATTAAGTTTTAAAACTGTTTCTAGCATTTTTTCCCCCAGTGTTGTTATATTACAGATAGAAACTAGTAAAATCACAGAAAAACTGTTTATTTACATGTTACATGCTAAGCCATAAAAAAAGGCCAAAACTGTAAATAATGTCCACATGAAAAATCTGTATTTTTACAAATGGTAATTTTACAGTAAAATCACACATTTTTACTGTATTTCAATGAGCAAAATAATTTTATTTTTATCATTATTGCATTGTAATGTACAGATATTTCCCATTATATGCAAAAAAAACTTGGATATAATGTATGTTCAGGATTGAATAACCAAATAATGGTAATTTAACTGATTTTGCCAGCATACTATAATGTAAAACAACAGAAAAAAATATAAACTTACATGTTCACTTGAACAACAAACTGAATTAGCTAAAAAAAATCACCATTTTTACAGTTACTAACAGCATTCCACATTTTTTAGCATATTTTTTTTCTTGCAGCAACAGTTTTTACCACTTTTTTTATGAGATTTTTTTTTTCTTACAGTGTAGGCTGCTGGCTCTTCCATTCAAAGCTGTGTTTATTTATTTATAGCCAGTCTTCATTATGTGATTGGCCACGCAAACAACAGGCTTGACACCTTCACTACAATGATCGGCCGCTGTACCCTCAGGTCAGTACAAAACAAATGCTCAGAGTCTGCATTACCTTTGTTGCAGCCATGACTGCAGCTGTGGCCGCAACATTCAGTCCTTTTCTCCCATAATGCACCAGCGTGTCATAGCTTTTGTCCTTCGCTTGGCAGATATACTCATCAATGTCCTGAAATGAAATAATCACATGAACATCACGTCTCTCGTCACTGTGTAGCTCATTTTTGCGCAGCGTTGACAGATGTTTCTTATTCGGATTGACGTGAACTTTAGAAAACTCACTCATCTGTTTCCTGACTAGAGGAAAAGGGAAAGAAGGGGAAAAGCGAAATGGAAGAACACTAGGACATTTCCTCTCCCATGCACAGAAAACACATTTTTAGCAGCTAAAGTGGGAAATTGAATCAGCACAAAGGCACTTTTGTTCTCTAGACAGTCGCAAAGCTTGAATTCTGTTAGTCCCAAAACCACGCAGACTAACTTAAAGCCCAGACTGAATATTTTCACCATTAACTCCTTCAGAGGAAACAACGAAAGATACAACAAAGGAAAGGGTTTTCACCTTTTCTTTTGAGGAGAGCGTGGGATGAACGAACTTCCTGTACAGCACACTGGAGCCCTTGGTGTAAGGGGACAGCAGCCACACCACAAAGGCGATCTTTAGTTCATAGTAGAACGGAAGCCTGCAATGAAGTCAGGGAATGGCAGCAAAACAGGGCAGAACATGTTGGAGCTTGTTAAAGGGTTTCTATGTACATTCAGGCAGACCTGTGTATAATCATTGACAGTAAATGTCTGAGGTCACTTACCAACAAAGAAACATATCTGTAAATACTTCCACAGTCGTGAATAGGGCAAATATTATCCAGTACATCATCCATTTCACCTGTAAAGTCATGGAAAACCGAGCATGTTTCTCCACAATCTAGAATCCTATTCATGAGAACATCACGGCCTTTTATTCTACCAAAACTAAAAAATACAAATGATATACTCACATATTCCTTCACATCTTTTGACTTGACAGCTTTATAGGATGAGTATGCAGGATATAGTGTACCAAACACAAGTCTATAAGACAGAAAATGTGCCAATTAATAGCAAATTTACAATCAAACGGGCATTTAAAAAGTGCAAGAATGACATATAAACTAGTACTAATGTCATAAATTGTGATTATGGACAACAGATTAAGTTAAGATGGCTATAAATGATGAACAAGCTGTTAGGCAAGATCATGGGAAATCAGTAAATGTCCAGCAGCTTTAAATAACCATTAAACCAACTAAGCATGAAGTCAGATTTCCTCATGCTGTCCAGCTGAGAAACATCCAGAAGTAATATTAGTTTCCATGTGTTGTCCTTTTTTCTTTACATTTCTATTCCTATATAGACACCTGTGGTGGCCGGCGTCCGGACAGAGACAGCACCCTGTTGAAGTGCTACAACCAGGCAACAGCTGTGAGTGCGACCTGATCAAATTACTGACCCACATCACATTGCAGCACTCTGTCCGGGGCAGCTAACTGCACTCTAACACAGTTTAAAAACACAAGGACACGCCAAATATCAGCTCCGGGAGTCACACCTAAAGCTCTCTGTTGGAGACTGAACCAAAATGACCCACATAAGCAGGTTCTGTAGAGCCACAGCTGAGCCAGACCAATCCCTGTAACGAGATCTTGCAATCCAAATTTAATTCTCTCACTATTTTAAGGGTTCGGGCCTGCTGCTGGGATACTCCAAAAGGTCTAATGGTGCTGATTCATACTTTGTGCAGGTAAAAATAGCCATAACCTGCTGTAATAATGTGGCACTATTGTTGTAATGGCATTTTAGAGGAAGTATATCTGGATATATGCATACATACTCATAACATGAATACATCTTGCACTGCAACCTGAGAAGCCTGACCCATCCCTTTTGTTTTTCTTCCAATATGGGACATCAACAGTGAATATTGCTCCACTCAAAGACCGCTCCTGTTGTTCAGTCACCTCACTGACATTTGGGCTTCTGGCTATGAAAGACGCCAGTGGTTCTGACTCTTTTTTTTTTTTTTTTGAAATCATCTCGTGAATGATAATACATTATTCAGTAAATCGCGTCATCTCGTTGTCTGTTGTGCAAAAAAAAAAAAAAATCATCCACTTGATAAAAACACAAAGAGTGCTAGACTGCTGAGCGCAGAAATACAGCAGCTCTCCACAGGCCCAGCTCAGCATTCCTGCTCTAATAGCAAAGTACAATCCTGCGAAACACGAGCTGCTTCGAGTCAAAAATTAATAGACACCTGCTCTCCTTCCACATTGATTCTGATTAAATATTACACCAAAAAAAAGGAGAAAAGGGGAGAAAAAAATTGCGGGGGCTTGTAAAGCGCGCTGCACCGTCAATGAGCGGCTCAAACGCGCCACCTTCAACAACCTGGAGACGCAATTTATTTATAACACAAGTCTGTGCCACAGAATATGGAATGATGATTTGAAAAAATATGACTTACACCACAAGTCTAGAGATGATCCAGGAGACCATTGCGCTGGAGAGGCGACGGGACGCGGTGTCTGCGGGGAGGAGTTTCCTCCAGATGACAGGCGCGTCCAGGCGGCTGCGTCTGGACGCACACAGGCGGCAACGTGATGCAGGAGGATAAACAGAGCGGACTACTGGAGGTCTTATCCATAGATGGCAGTGTTGCATTGCAATGAACGACAGATCATGCTGGTGGTCGAAGATCAGTCCTCATGATCAAGAGTTTGTTTAGATGCGCAGCTTAATTAACATCTTCCTAGGAAGTTGCCTCCTGCAGGATCCACCCTGGTCTTTTAATTTTAGTGCCAGTTTTCTGTGGCACCAAAGTTACCATTTAAATAAGCACTGACACATGACGATATACAGGACAGCAGCTGAGTTACAGGTCAAAAACCCAGAAACTAAAATGTCTACAGGCCCTCAGTTTTGTTTTGTTTTTTTTGTTACTATTTTAGTGGAGTCATGTTGTGATAATTTTAATGGAACATCTTTATATCGGGTTAGGGGTTATCAAATTTTCCTCATTAATTTTCTTTTGATTGATAAATCTACATATGAGGGAACAGTTATAACTCTATGTGCTACCGCAATATAAACTAAGATACTTAATCTCTTAAAATTAGGTTTTGCCATTGGACGACTTTACAGCACAGGGACTTGATGTGACCATAGTTGATCTTGATGGTGTAAATTCTCTGTCAAATTACCAATAAATCAAATTACCACAAAGCAACTGACACACTGGTGAAGTTGTGGTCACCAGGGTAGTAACATAGTTTGTAATCCACCACTGAAATAATGATTATAAAGAGATGGTCAGCAATGTTTAAATGATGCACAGTTGGTACTAAGGTGAGGTGTGCCAAGAAAGCACTCCAGAACTTGTGACAGCAACAAAACCAGCTGTAAGTGTTGATACCAGGCAGGATGGAGCCTTACTTTCATGCTGTTAAGTCCTGATCCTACCATCTGAATGTTGCAGCAGAAATGGAGACTCATCAGATGCAGGCAATGTTTTTTCAATCTTCCGTTGTCCAGTTTTAGTGAGCCTTTGTGCATGGTGGGTTCAGTTTCCTGTTCTTAGCAGACAGAAGTAGCACACAATATGGGTCATCTGATTCAGTGTTGAAGGTGTTGTTGGTTCCAAGATGTTCTTCTACATACCTTGCTTGTATGGGTTATTTGAGTAACTGTTGCCCCTCTTTTGCTCAAACCAGTCCGGTCTCTGTCCTCTGTCATCAACATAGCACTACTGCCCAGAGAATCACTACCCACTGGAGTTTTTTTTAATCCTTTTCAGATCATTCTCTGCAAACCGAGACATAGATGTGCGTGAAATTGCCAGATTAGCACTTAACACCAACAACCGTACCACTTTCAAAGGCATTTAAATCACCCATTTCCCCTATTCTGATGATGAGTTTGGACTTCAGATCTTCTTGACCTACATACCTAAATGCATTAAGTTTCTACCATGTGATTTATGAAGGAGCTGAATAAGTGTACCTAATAGTGGCTGTCCAGTGATCATTATAAAGCTATTCGATGCTGTCGTTACCCAGATCACATTTTCAAAACACTAACATGTACAGACTATGTTTCCATGATTATCTTTTTAAAAGTAAAAAGGTCAGTTTATACTATATCTCAGAATATTTTTAAATCACCAACCACAGAAATCTGAATCTAAATGCTGAGGCGTGAGATTTTGCCTGGCCTTGAAATTCTTTGTCTGCGATCACTAACCTGAGAACACCAGCATTATTAGAGCTACAGTAACTTGGCTTTGACGTACAAAGTGAAGCCGGAGAACAGAAGCAAGGTTTTGTTACAGTACAACAAAAGCTGTCGAGGGCGGGCTGTGGCTGGTAGAAACCTAATCCTTTTGTCCATTTGAAAGCCAAGAGAATGGCCTCAAAACAAACTAGGACCAGAACGTACTACGGTCTTCAAAGATTACACTTCCCTTCCTACTCAAAGAAAAACTTATATCAACAAGGTGTAATTTTACTCCCATCACATCACAGATGAAACAAACAGCCTTAACATGAATCTGACACCGTTTCTGAGACGTATCTACAGCATTTGACTATTGGCATATTGCACTTCCTGAACTGCAAAGTGATGAAACACAGCAAATCTCTATCATGTAGCACTTTACTCTTTATATAGTATATTTTTTCACAAATGCAGAGCAAGCCATTTAATCTAGCAGACGTGGTGGTGTCAAATGCATTAAATAGTCAGTGCAGTACAGTTTCTGACCTGCTGAGTGGGCTGTTGCTAGCTGGCTGCTCACATCTCCCAAAGACCTATTCCTACTGACAACAGACCTAACATGTAGCATTTAACGTGATGTTGAGTAGCGTAATGTACAGAAATAGGCATCTCATTGGTCACCGTCACCTTCATTCTTAAAAGTTTATTTGTTATTTTTTTTTCTCCATTCACATAGAAAAATTATACACACTATACTTCCACAATACATAAGTTCTGCACTGACCACCTTTTCTATTTCGTCTGGATCTTTCTGTCGAGAAGGAGCTCTGTTGTAATGCAAAGTCAGAGATTTAACAAGCGGAGTGTTAATGCAACAGAAATGAGTTAGGGTCGTATGCGTGCAATTTTCTCATGAGTGTACTTAACATGTAGGACCACATATAGAACGGATACATTTTGACTGTACAGAAAATTAACTATCAAAAGTGAACTTCACCCATCACCTCTAGTGTTTCAGATATTGTAGGCTAACTACTGGTAAACAGAACAGCTGCTGCTTACAAAATGTATCCTAAGAGATTAAATCTACTGCTGAACAGTGATCTAGGACGTGACTTAACGACAACTATTTAGTCACTTGTTTGGATCATAAATACCCAAGTACCTCCACCACCAGTCCATACCTTAGGACAGAAGAATAAGATGAAGCGCTGTAGGCACGGCAGGCTTTTCATACTTACATTATATACACCTTCTTAAACCTTCTGTTTGACTTTGGATAATAAAGACTTACCGAGGGTTACCCCCTGGCAATTAAAGACAAAAAGCAAAACCACTCTTTCATCTGGCTGAGTCAACCAGATGTTCTATATAAAAAACATTAACTGTTATAGCACAAAGTTAACCCCAAATGATTATGTAAAATTGTAATTATAATATGAAGCAAAGGGGATTCTCAACACTGTAAACCCTGCACCAGAATAGTCTCTGTCCTTTCTGGAGTGAGCAAACTGACATTGACAGACAGAGCTGAGGCAGTTCACCTTAGCTCCTCAGTGCTGCCAATCTTGACTGCATTGCTTCAATGTCCTCCTCTGACTCCTCCTCTGAAGCTGCAGCTGCTCCTTCCGGTTCCATCTCAGGCAACGCATCTGTGACTTTGCTCGGCGCTTTGCCAAGAGCACCTGACAGTGCAAATAGAGCCAGAGATTTTAGAATCATCAAACTGTGTTCAATCTATGATTCAGACTTAAATTCTTCAAGTTAGACACCAACATCTTATTACAAAACATGAATGCAACAGTGTCTTGAGAATTGTTTTTTCCTTCACCTGCTGTTATCTCAAAGAGGATCTTGTCAACTTCCTCCTCTGCTGCCTCCTCCATCTCCTCTCCATCTTCCATGCTCTCAAACGTGTCTTCCAGCATTTCCTCAATGATGCCAGCCTGAAAGATAATTATATGTACATGACACCATAGTTTAGCAAGTTTTTCTTTGAAAGAAGTTATGAAAAAGGATATTAGGGTCAGTCACATTGTTCTAGTTTTTTGTAATGGCTTGACTGTAAACAGGATCTATTTTTGTTGGATGCTGCCGACCTTCATCATCTCCTTTGACAGCTCCCTCATAGTGGCCTGGATTTCTGGGATTTTTACTAGACTCTGCATGGCTTTCATGACCTCTGTGCTCTTCTGCAGGGCCCCAGCTACACGCAGTACAGCTAGAAAAAGACAAACACATTCTCTCATTCACAGAGCAGAGCAGAACATTAAGTTTGATCTTTAAGATGAGACTGGATTTCGATGACATAAAGTTTTCCTGCTGTCTAATGACCCATCTGTAGCACTCACACACTCACCAAGTTGATTCTTCATACTCAGAAGCACGGAGTTCATGTGGGCTTTGGAGGCGTAAAGTTTTGTGACGGCCCGTTTTGACTGAATCATCTCCTTTGCAAGGACCACACACACGTCTTTCTGGCCCTTTTTGGCAGCATCTTTGATGGATCTTTTAACTTTTTCTTGTTCTCTTTGAATATCTGAAACAAAAAATGGTTGTCACTGTATACAACACATAGGCATTTTTATCTGATAAGATCTTTTTGACTGTGGTGTTTAATAAAATTCCACAACAAAAATGTATCTGACTGAGTCGTTAACCCTTGTGTAACATCAATTACACATTTACATAAAAATGATTATTTTACTTTTTTTTTGGCTTATCAACCAGTGAAATGTCACAGTAGTTGTCAGACAGATCAAATGCATTATATGAATATTCTTAAACAAAGAGTCTTTAGGTTGTTTTGCTTCTAGATATTATAATGTGCTACACAAACATGCTAGTCTTTTCGCTTTCATTGTCAGTTAATCTAAAACTAAGTGAAAGCAAATTTATACACCAAAGGGACATTTTCCACTTTAAAATATACAGCTGCTCTGTGGTAGTCAAATATTTACTGCACCTTACCTCGAATTTGTCTGTCAATCACTCTCATTTCCTTCCTTATTTTTTGAGACCATTCATTGATCTGAAAAGACACGTTAAGTTATTACAGACTGCATTATTTTTTCCTAAACCCTTGAAATATGTTTTCAGTGCCCATTTTGTCTTCCGTCTAACATTAAACTGACGCGATATATAACAGCTTAATCCTAACAGAACACGATGTCGGCTGAAGTGCGTACAATCAGTGTTTGTTTACACTGTACTGACTGACAGCAGACTTGTGTTAGCATGTATGCTAACTAGCTGGCGGTCCGATATAGAAAACAAAGACTGACAGATCGGTTAACGAGGCCTATAAACACATGTGCAGCATTAAAGAATGTAGAAATAATACAGGTGGCGTCACAGGGACTGATAGATTATTTTTAACTACAGTGATGTCAGCTGCTCAGTTAGCACGAAGTAGCAACAGATAGGACGAGCCAAGCCTAGTTAAACTGACAGCTAACGTTAGCACGGTTAGCTACAGGCTCTGTCGTTTATTTTATTACTACGGACACAACTCATAAAGACAGTCCCGGTCTTCAGTAGCAGACACTCACCAGTTCTTTTGGTGGTTTCTCTGGTGTTCTGCCGAACAGCCCCATTGGAACTACTGGGTTCTTGCCAAACTAACTGGTCAGACTAAAACTAGCTGGCTAGCTAAGCTTGTCCAACTAGCACTTCCTGATTTGTTCTCGCGCAGGGCCGCTTGGGCTGCGTTCCAACATGAAGAAACCTTCAGTCCTTCCGGTTCTCACATAGACTGACTATAGGAAACAACGTCAAGTGCTCAAGTGAAGTAGAAACCGAACGAGACCATACATCCAGTAAATTAGCATTTATGACTCGTCACGATATTCAGTTCAAGATATCTGTGAACTACATTTTGACATATTTAAGAAACATTTAAGATGCAGCAAATTACATTTTGAGTGGTAATACTAGACAGACGAGTTTAGAAATAATCACTTCTTCTTGCTGCATTGTATTGGGTGTAGGTATTTTTGCAATAGAGAAATTCTAAGTCTAAAAAGCTTATTAGATTGACTTGAAAGCTTGTTGCCATGTTATACATGTAAGATATGTGCAATTAACCATATAAAAACAATCTTTAGGTATGCAATTTTCTTTTCTGTCTCTTTGCCTTCACAGACCACCTATCTGAGAAACCTTTAAGATCTTTATTCTGAATAAACTAAGCTTCTACTCAAAGATGCAATTCTTTATTCTTCTGCAGTATTCAGTTGTTGCACATCATACAAACAACTTAAATTTAACCTGAATAGGCTAGAGTCTTATGATTTGAATTTTTCATCATCATCGTCATCATCATCATCATCATCATATCTTAACCTGAAAAATGATTGACATTGTTTAAAAATCATCTGTATGCTGATAAAAAAAAAAAAATCCTGAAGTTGAGGCTCTTACTATCTACAGATTGTAATAATGATTTTGTTTGAGTTTTTAGTGTTTATTGACCAAATTCAATCTTGATACATTTAAACAACGCATAAAGAATTTAATGTTGTAATGATCACTGGAGGTAAGTAGTGTCCCAGCAAACAGGAACCTTCAGGAAATGTTCCCAGTCAAGGTTCTTTAAAGGTTGCTGGGAATGTTGCTTGAAAGTTCCTTTTCTTCTTGAATATACAACACACTGTAACTTTCTTGTGAAAATCGACAAAAACATATCATCAGAGAACATTCCTGGGAATGTTCCCTGACAATTCCTGGTTCAGGTTCAGGTTCTCTGAAGGTTTCTGCTTTCTGGGCTGTTTACAACAAAATTTGACTTTCTTGTAAAATTCTACAACTTTTTCAAAAACATTCCTTTGAGGTTGCCCTAAACATTCTCTTGAGGTTGCTCTGAATGTTCCCTGAAGATTCCTGTTTTCTGGGCTGTGTTCACAACAAACTACTTGAAAAATTCAACAAAAACTTCTGATCAAAGATTCCTGTGAATGTTCCCTGACTGTTTACTGTAGAGCCCCTGAAAGTTTCGATTCTTTGAGTTGTGTTTATGACTTCCCTGTAAAATTCTACAACTAATATCAGGGAACGTTCCTTGGGGGTTGTTTTGAATGTTACCTAAAGGGTTCCCTGAAGCTTTTCCCTGAAGGCCCTGTTGTCTGGGCTGTGTTTACCACATGCTGCAGCTTTTTTTTTTTTTTTTGTAAAATTCTACAACAACTATAGTCAAGAAACGTTCCCTGAAGCTTCCTGATATCTGGACTGTGTTCACAACAAACAAACAAACTGGACTATCTTGTTAAATTTAACTCAAAATGCTTGTGGAAGGTTCCTGTGTTATTTAATTTTTACATATTGCATTTACATTTCATTTACATTTTTACAAATACTTACATTTATAGTATTACCACAGCATCACTATACTGATGCATCATATTCCAAAACTTATATAGGAGAGAACACGTGATACAGATTAAAGGTTAAATGCCCTCCGCAGAGGCTTTCAGGTAACACCTGTTCTCATGATGTGTGCCACTTATTGTGAGCTCCAAATATTAATTACAGATCAATTAGGCTAATTTATTAGATATTAGAGCTGTGCATATAATTATGATGAGGTAAGTGAGATGTAAACGGATAAAATATAGCTGTCAGGTCAAATTCAGGGCAAAATGTCCGAGCTACCGCTGCTGTCCTCACTGAGTGTGACGTAGCGCCATGGAGTCTAGAGTCCGCGGTCCCCTTTCCAGGGGGTTCTAGATGGTTCTGTTATCGATTGGTTGTAGCACCAATCACGTAGGGACCATGGGTGTGTCTGGGCCAATCAGAGCCGTACGGGGGCGGGCCGAGGGAGCATCCGTCTGACAGAGCCGTTGGGAGATGAGAGGGCTGCCGAGGAGTGGGAGAATCCGCTCTGGACATCACTGCTCCCTGGGATTACTCTCAATGAGTTCGCTATAAACAGCTTGACTTACATAACAGCTAGTAACTCAGTTAGGGCACCCTTCAGCTACCTGGCTTGTATATTTCCAGGTCGGGAGACACGCTTGTATAGATTTTATTTCGGAATAGACCGCCATTGAATTTTTTTCTTTCGCCTCATAGGTGTGAGTGCGGTCGTTGCGGCGGATAACTTAGAGGAGGTGAATTTAAAGAGCGCTCATTATGTCAGTGGTAGGCATTGATGTGGGTTTCCAAAACTGTTACATCGCTGTGGCCAGGAGCGGTGGCATTGAAACCATTGCCAATGAATACAGTGACAGATGCACACCGTAAGTATAAATACTGACAGACATCATCGCCGTGTAGTGTTGCTCAGGCTGGGAGTTTGTTACGCAATGTTCGCGACCGGAGGCGCACTGTGGCGGAGCGGCAGAGGCACAGGGATGGTGGTGGTGATGGTGATGAGGCCTGTAACCAGCGGTTTATTCTCCGTCACAGCAGGTTATCGTAGGTTTTTGAAAAAAAATGACACTTTGCTCAAACAGACACTTGACATGTCGCCTGATCACTGAGCTGCGCAAAGTTGACCGAGTAATCAACTTACAGAAGACAGTGCTGTTTATTTCATGCTGCATGTTAGCATACAGTCCTGCAGTGAGGGCAAACAAACAGGGTTTGACATGACAGAGCAGCATGTCAATGCCAAAGTGAATCATAGTAGTGACATTGTTTTATATTGTTTTATTCATAGAGGATAATGAATTCACTGATCCTACAAACACAATCAATGCCCATGTGGGCCTGTGTTTCTGTGGTGCAGCATCCTGCAAACAGGGATGTGCAGCTGGAAAGCATTGCACCTTTAAGTGGATGGGGATATTTTTATGGCAAGGTGAAACTAGGGAGTGACTTGTCACCGGCAGCCAGTGTGAAATGGATCCCTTAAACCAGAAGCATTCATCTTTGTGACAAATATGCTGCTCTAAAATACGAGTTGACTCAAAATGTGATTTTTTTTTTTAACTTTTGGACAGGAAGAGCTTAATCTTGAAGGTGAACTGATCTGTCTCACTGCCCTAGTTTGTGGTTCCTCCTCAGACTCCCATGTGAAATTTCCTTAATCGGAACACCTGTCATTTCTGTCAGTCAATTACAGTTCAGCCTCGTCTGCCACATCTGTTAATGGGATTATTTCTGTTGTTGCCTAACTAATTTGCTGATGTGTTTGTCCTCCGTTAAGGGCTTGCGTGTCTTTGGCCTCCAAAAATCGCATGATTGGAAATGCAGCCAAGAGTCAAGTAAGATCATTCATGGAAATTTGTCTTATTTCTGTAATGAAAGTCACATTACACATCGGATTGGTGACATGATTGTAAATTAATTTGCAAAGTGACTCCAGTGACGCATGGCTTGATCCTCTTTTTTCAGATTATAACAAACTTCAAAAATACAGTCCATGGCTTCAAAAAGTTCCACGGCAGAGCATTTGATGACCCATTCGTCCAGGCGGAAAAACCCAAATTGCCTTACAGCTTACATAAACTGGCAAATGGAAACACTGGAATTAAGGTAAAGCTGTTTCACTGCTTTATCTGACAGTTTTCTGCTGTCATTGCACCCTTTTGCTCTTTCCATTTACACATGAACATGATTAAATTACTTCTTTTTACTCACCTTTAAGCAACCTAACACCTTCACATGTCAGTTTTTGATTCGTCTCGGACGTCCTGACGCCATCATGTTCACAGGTGCGCTATCTGGACGAGGATAAAGCGTTCACAGTTGAGCAGATCACGGGGATGCTGCTCACCAAGCTGAAGGAGACGTCAGAGAGCGCCTTGAAGAAGCCGGTGGTGGACTGTGTCATCTCTGTGAGTGAGGAGGACATTACAGAAGACTATCAACATAATTCAACGAGTGGTTCGAGGAAACGTATTGATTTGTGCTCTGTTTTACAGGTCCCAAGTTTTTTCACAGATGCTGAAAGGCGGTCGGTGTTTGATGCGACTCAGATTGCAGGACTGAACTGTTTACGGCTCATTAATGATACGACTGCAGGTCAGTGTTCTCGGATAAATTGCTTGTAGTGACATTTCCGCATTAAATGAATAGGACTAAGGTGGATCAATACTTTTGTGTTCAACTTTTTGAATGACAGCAACCTCTGCCTTGGGCATCTTATTTAAGTAGACAGGAACACGGTTTAGACATTATCTGAGATGTTGGTTTTATGTCTTTCACATTAAAATATTGCATGTTATAGATATAAAAGAGACAGAGGTGAAAGAGGATGTCTTTCTCATGAACAGTGGCTTTGGCTTATGGGATCTACAAGCAAGACCTTCCTACTCCAGAAGAACGGCCAAGAAATGTGGTATTTGTAGACATGGGACATTCATCGTTCCAGGTCTCCATCACTGCTTTCAACAAAGGCAAACTCAAGGTCAGCTTTTAGCTTTTTTTTTCTGCCTTCAGTCACACCTGCACCTGCATTTTAAATCTCCAAGCTCAATATCCATGTGGTGTTGTCAGGTCCTCGCCACAGCGTTCGACCTGTACCTTGGAGGGCGTAACTTTGACGAAACACTGGTGGATTACTTCTGCGAGGAGTTTAAGGGCAAGTACAAGCTGAACGTGAGGGACAACCCTAGGGCTCTGCTGCGGCTGCACCAGGAGTGCGAGAAACTGAAGAAGCTCATGAGCGCCAACTCCTCGGACCTGCCTCTGAACATAGAGTGCTTCATGAACGACATTGATGTTTCCAGCAGGATGAACAGGTTCAACTTATAATTTTTCTCCCTAGTAATCATGTCTCCAATGTGGACATTATAAGTATAGTTTCTTCTTTGTATATACCTCACAGGATGCAGTTTGAAGACATGTGTGCTCAGTATCTGATGAGAGTGGAGATGCCACTGAAAGCAGCCCTTGAACAATCAAGTATGTCTCTCAGGTTTAGAGACTAACATTGATTATTTTAACGTTATATGAAGGAAGAATCCCCCAGTAATGTATGTGTTTTGTGGCAGAGTTGAGTCGGGATGATATCTATGGAGTGGAGATAGTTGGAGGAGCTACAAGAATGCCAGCAATCAAAGAGAGGATCGCCAAGTTTTTCGGCAAAGACATCAGCACCACACTCAACGCAGACGAAGCTGTAGCAAGAGGCTGTGCACTTCAGGTAGGAGTCTTCTTTTACCTAATATGTTTTCCAGTTTACTATACAAATAGTCTGAAATTCATGATATGTAATGTAGTAAATGTGTTTTCTTTGTCTGTCTGCAGTGTGCAATTTTGTCTCCAGCCTTTAAAGTTCGTGAATTCTCCATCACTGACGTGGTTCCCTTCCCCATTACTCTGCGCTGGAAGTCACCAACAGAGGATGGATTGGGGTAAAGGCGTCTTAATTAGCAACATTAGGGAAACAAGACGAGACACAGTATTTCTCTGTAGTCATCCCCCTGTGGGAAGCAAAGCTAGGTCAGCCAGCTTGAAGGTGCAGTATGTGCTGACCCTGTTGACTTTCCACAACCTGACTTTGCTTTTTCTTTTGCTGCATTTTTGCTCCAGAGAGTGTGAGGTGTTCAGTAAGAATCATGCTGCTCCTTTTTCCAAAGTGATCACCTTCCACAAGAAGGAACCGTTTGACCTCGAAGCCTTCTACAGTTGCCCTCAAGAGCTCCCTTACCCGGACCACAGGATAGGTGATGTCAAGTCAAAGCACCTCACTGGTCATTCTTTGCTCACTTTTACACAAACAGGCTGAACCAGAGCAAGTTTAAGGTGTTTGCATTTATATCCGGCTCCAGTAGCACCAGTTTACAGCCAGTGAGGTGACTGATACAGCTGCCCTAAGTAGCTGGCCCATTTGTAGTTGAGTCCCTGTAGGGATCTACAGGCTGGATAGTAATTAGGAATGAGGCTCAGTGTCCCACAGATGGGTTGTAGTGACTCAGCTAAGCAGCATCATTGTCTGTATGTGCATGTGGTGGGTGGGTGTGCATCCTCAGGTGGGATATCAGTTTGTTGCAACATCCACCAGCTTCTGCTATAGAAGTGTCACAACAATCCACTGATTTTCTTCCTATCTGCTTCCAGGCCGTTTTTCTGTACACAATGTGGTTCCCCAGCCCGATGGAGACAGCTCTAAAGTCAAAGTCAAAGTGCGCGTCAACGTCCACGGCATCTTCAGTGTATCCAGCGCTTCCCTGATTGAGAAGCAGAAAGGGGAAGGAGAAGACATGCAAATCGACTCAGAGCCACTGGTGCAGAATGAAGGCAGAGCAGAGGAACAGGTAGGATGATTGTTGCCACAGTTGCTGTTGTGATGCTGATGTCAGTATAAGTCGGTGTGTTGGTCTCACGCTTTGATACAGAGTAAAATAGCTCAACAACTACTGGGTAGATAATGATTAAAATGGATACAGATGTATCTCCAGATGATGAAACATGTCACTGATGGCCCCATGGCTTTCTTTTAAGTGGTACTTGGCTTTTGAGCCTGCAAAACATAAAATATGTTTTAAAAAAGTGGTATAGAAAGAAGTGTTTCCAGAGACATTGTACAACAGGTAAATTAGTTAGTGCTTGTCAGAATTCTCTTCCATATCATGTCCTTGTGTGTTGTAGTGTTTTAAGCCACATTTAAAGCAGCTGTTTACATCCTCCATTAATTTAGATATTCTCTCTATAGTAACTGTCTGCATTGTTCTTTTACATAAAACTGACATCAGATATTCTTGGATTTATATTTGTTATAGCTTGGATAAAATAATTGTGTTTGTTGTGTCTCAGACTAAAATGCAGGTGGACCAGGAAGGCCAAAGCCAGGGGGAGCAGCAGAACGAGGACAGCAGCGCAGTAAGTAAGGTTAGTCAGGCTTCCATGTAGGGCTGCTTTGATACACTATGATTATTAATACCTATACTCATGTCTTGTGTTTTTCTGCTCATACCAGATAGTATTAATACTATTACAGAAAAAAAACCCTGGCACAAATCTTGCAGACCTAAAAAATGTTATGTATTTGATTAGGTAACATCAAATCGAGAATATATTCTTACAAATATGCAGCCTTTAAGCCACGGAGTTTATGTCAGCGCTCCTCATTGATGCATCTCTTCCAGAATTAAACAAAATCATATTCATTTATCAAAGAAATAAACTGGTGATGGGCTCCATGTTTTAAAATCTTTAAACAGCTAAAAAGCCTTATTGTGTTTTTTTTTTTTTTTTTTGGATTTCCAAATCCAGGAGGGGGCATCTGGAGAAAAGCAGGATCCAGCGGCAGGAGGGAGCAAGCCCAAAGTCAAGGTGAAGAGTATTGATCTTCCCATCGTGGCCAACAACATCCGACAGCTTGACAGTGATGTCCTTAGTAACTTTGTGGAGTATGAGGTGAGAGCTGCTGCTGGCCTTTGGAAAAAGCTGAGTCATTCTCTCATTGAAATGTTGATTACCTGAGCCTTAAAGGATGTAGTGGAATTATAATCTGATATGTGTTTCGTATTTGTTTTACTCGTACAATTTGTGTGCTGTGGTGCTTTTGCTGGTCATTCTTCTTTCCTGACATTTTCAAATCAGCAAGGAGCTATAGTTTTGGTTTAATGGTTACAGATTGGTCCCTTTTGTGCATGCATTTATTGAGGAGAGTAACATTTTTCAGCGTAAGCCTTGGAGAAATATTACCAGGGTTATTTTATTGTTAATTTGTTGATTAGTCGTTAGTCAGCATTCCCATGAGCCCAAGATAATGTCCTCAAACGTCTTGTTTTTCCCACAAGTGGAAGATATTTAGTTTGCTCTCATAGATGAGTAAAGAAGCCGGAAAACATTTAGATTTAAGATGCTAAAATCAAAGAATTTTGACCCTCCAAGCGTTTAATCAGTTGTCAAAGCGGCCGGGGCTTAATTTAAGAGCTGACAGCTAATCAGTTCATCAGTTAATCAATACGGTTTTAAATGCACCCTATCTAAAGGTCTTGATTTGAGGTAAATGCCACAGTTTTTGCTCTTTGTTATTAGGCCATTGCACTACTAATGTCTTAATATTTATGACTAGTCTTGACTATTTGGTTCTAAATTGCCAAAAACTCTGAATCCCACAAGCCAAAAAACATATTGCTTACTGCATCCATTCAAAAACAGTTATTATTCTGTTTAAAATGCCTAATACCACAAATCTATAACATGACATTTATTTTCTATCCTGGGATAAACTACTATACAAACACTGATCAGTCAGTAAATCTGTCTTGGTTGTGTTAGAGGTGTTCATTTGATACTACAGTTTGTTGTTAGGTAAATAATATTATTTTCTATGGTATTATTGTATTTTTGTGTTTTTCTTCACAGCGCCAGATGATTATCCAGGACAAACTGGTGAAAGAGCTGAATGATGCTAAAAATGCTGTGGAGGAATATGTATATGATCTGCGTGACAAACTTTGTGGGATGTATGAAAAGTATGTCACCGAGGAGGTGGGTGAGACTTCTTCTGTCATGCCTTAATAACAAGTCTCATCTGGATGTATTTAAGACTTTTATGACTGACGAGATGCATCAAGCTAATGACCTATTACTTAATATCTATGTTATGTTGGCCCATTAATAACAGGACAGTAACCGGCTGACGCTGATGCTGGAGGACACGGAGAACTGGCTGTATGAGGATGGAGAAGACCAGCCCAAACAAGTGTATGAGGAGAAGCTAGAGGGACTTAAGGTTTGTTTTCATGTGTGAAGAGGACATTTTTAAGTTCAGACGAAGTACAAATTGTAAAGTGGCAGTAGTTATTAAAATGTACATAAATGTAATTATTTCCAGAGGTTGGGTCAGCCCATTCAGGACCGGCACAGAGAGCATGAGGACCGGCCGAGGGCTTTTGAAGAGCTGGGGAAGAAACTGCAACTCTACATGAAGTTTGTAGATTGCTACAAACAGAAGGTAAACTCTCTTTAACCTGTGATGTCTTTGTTTCTCTCTTTAGAAGAAAATTAGGCGTCAACAGTCAACAGACAGCATTAAGGACTGTGTGTCAAAGTGGTACAGTTTGCTAATTATTGCATGGTGTTTCATGAATACTGCGTATCTATCAACATTCTGAGTCCTGGAGGATTCAGTAGTTTTTTCTTACTAGTGCACACTTTTTAAAATGGTTTTGTTGCTTTTAAATGCCTTTTCAGTGATGTTATTTTGAATTGTTTTGGGTAGATGATTAACGATTTAGTAGTCATAAATCTTGAAATCGGGATCTGCAAATGATTTTCTTCTTCACAATCTATTTCCCAGGATGAGCGATACCTGCATTTGGTTGCAGAAGAAATGAACACTGTGGAAAAGTGTGTGAATGAAAGCATGGGCTGGATGAACAGCAAGATGAATGCGCAGAGCAAACTCGCTATAACCCAAGATCCCGCTGTTAAAGTAGCAGACATAATTGCCAAAATCCAGGTATGTGAATGACTATTCGTGTTATTTTCCTCCATTAGTAAGAATGAGATCTGCTCATTTTCTTTTACCGACGTGCTTCCTTTACCAGGAGCTGGAGGACGTATGTAATCCAGTCATCAACAGGCCAAAGCCCACAGTGGAGGAGGCCCCTGAAGTGAATGATCAGAACAGTGGAGCTCATAATGGCCCGACAGCTAAGCAAGGAGCAGAGGGGAAGGGAGATGCGAAGGGAAGCCAGCAGACAAAGCCTGGAACAAAAGAGATGGAGGTGGACTGAAATTGGTCTCTGATGGGTAAACTCTGCAGCCATCACTGCGTTTACCATCACGTACCATTTAGACAGTAGAAGCATCAGTACCTGGGACCATCGCCTGGGATCATTCCTCACCAGCCACCTCTGTGGATCTGTTTGTGTGTCTCCCCCGATTGGACTTTACCTTTTGAGGTTTTCTGTTTTCACCCTTCCATCCTTATGTGTGACAATGGTGTGCTTTACTCTCTCAAAGGTTTGACATACCTAATAAATTAAAGAATGATGCAATAGATTAAACTCTGATTCTGCTGTAAAACTGTTTCCTTGGTACCATACAGGAAAGTACACTCTGTGTTTGCATTCCATGTGTCTCTTAAGCATCCAGTATCAACAGTAAATCCCATCACCCATAAGAAAAATAGACAAGTACTGTCCAAACAAATGCTATTGCAGAACCAATAGTTTGTATGCAGTAATACAAATTATATATATTTGTATTTAACGAGTTTGAAGAGATGTCCATGTCTAGAGACTGTAAATATTATTTTAGTATATAAAAACAGCCAGCATACATATGTACATAAAGAGCACATTCCTAGTGTTAAAATGGAAATGCTTGACACACCAAGTTTCTTTAGTAAGTGACTAGTTTCCTTTTTGTTTTCTTGCATTTTTCCATATTTAAGTTTTGGAATTTATAGATGGCAAAAATAAATACATTTGTCTGTAAGGCAAAATTACCCAAGTCTGAAATTATTTGATTTTTAGGGAATAAACTTGAAAGAAATCCCTACGGAGCCCCTCTGGTGACATGGTGAAAAAATAAATAAATTGTGGCCACAATATAGCTATAACGTCCGCACGAAATACTACTTCATGGCCACGAAATTGGAAAGATCTTCACAGATTCGGACTTCCGGCATCAAAAACTCATGAGATATACGTTGTAAAAACCTAAACGATGCCTCTTTCAAATCGTTGTAAGCTATCCAATGTGCTACAAGGCCAGTTTTATCAAAAGTAGCTGTCTTTCAAGCTGCAGGAATAACATTGGTGCCTATGCGCAGCCGGCTGTGCGACGAGTGAACAGGGACCGTCTGCAAATAGCAAAACCGCTGCAACAGCGAAGAGAGACTACACATTTAGTAACTGCACTTCTTATGCACTGTAGTGTCAAAAATCACTGGAGCCATCCATTGGCTCATGCTGGTCATACTACAACTCTTTATTTGGTGCTAAACTAAAAATAAGAATTTTAAGGAATTTTTATTAGTAAGAAATTCAATAACTGCACTCTTATACACTGTAGTGTCACCAAATTCACTGGAGCCATCAGTTGGCTCCTACTGGTCATACTACAACTCTTGGTTTGGTAATAAATTAAAAATCTGAATTTTAAGAAATTTTTATAGTAAATCAAATTCAATCACTTCACTCTTAAACACTGCAGAAAAAATAAACTCCATCCAACCATCAAAAGGGTCCTACTGATCATACCTTCAGGTTTTTTCTTCCAAGTATTGTCCGTACAGTCCTTAACTTGGAAAATATTATTATCGGTTTAACATTATGGTTTAAATGACTCAATTAACGCTGTAGCCTTGTAAGAAGGCATCTTATTGTCTTTCTTCCCAATCGTCAGTACTTGAGGAGACAGTCTAAACAGTTTAGTTTGGTATATTGGTGTTATCTGATCCTCTCTTTGGTGAGGATTCCAGGTTCCATTACTATTCAGTATCATGTATTTGGACAAACAGGTGCACTGTGGATCTAAAAATATAGCACCACATACATCAAGAAAAGAGCCATCAAAGCTAATTTACTCATAATCCTTAAACTTCACACACAAGCATGCACACTAAATAGTGTGCACAACTTCACATGGCAATAAACAACCCAAATAAAATAAAATTCAGTTACTTTCGGTTATTAATGTTCCACAATCTACCAAAAAAATGGATGAACACTTTTATCTGTTAGAACAAAAAATATTTGAGATATATAACAACAATTTCAAAAGTAATAAAAAGTCCTTAAAATCATGAAAAACAGTTAAATATCAAATCAAGAGTTGTAGTATGACCAGCAGAAGCCAACTGATGGCTCCAGTGATTTTGGTGACACTACAATGTATAAGAGTGAAGTTACTGAATATTTGTGTAGTGTCTCTCTTCGCTGTTGCAGCGGTTTTGCTATTTGCAGACGGTCCCTGTTCACTCGTCGCACAGCCGGCTGCGCATAGATATCAATGTTGTTTCTGCAGTTGGAAAGACAGCTACTTTTGATAAAACTGGCCTTGTAGTACATTGTCTAGCTTACAACGATTTGAAAGAGGCATCGTTTATGTTTTTACAACCTATATCTCATGAGTTTTTGATGCCGGAAGTCCGAATCTGTGAATATCTTGCCAACTTTACCGAACTCCATGAAGTAGTATTTCGTGCGAACGTTATAGCTATATTGTGGCCACAATTTATTTATTTTTTTTTACCATGTCACCAGAGGGGCTCCGTACATGAATGAAATAATCGTATAGCTAAATACAGGCGTCTGAAATGCAGAATTTCATAAAATGAGTCCATTGTGACATTTTATTGTGTTTTCGAGGTGGCAGACTTCACTGCAGATATCTCATTCATTCTAGATTTAACGTTTCAAATGCTCTTTCTTCTTCTGATGAATCAAGGCAAGCAGGGCAGATCCAGTTATGTGATTAGAAATATACTATTATTATTTTAAGCTACAAAATGCTTCATGAGGCAGCAAAATAAAACAGGTAACTCACAAAATCTGAATTTAAATGGCAGATAAAAACACAACATGATGTATAAAAACTAACAGTGATTAAAAAGGTAAAAATCATTTAGAATGCAATAAGAAACAGCTTAAAGGAAATTAAAACTTAAATAAAATGAGGATTTGAAAAAAGAAAAAAGCGACTTAAAGAGTTTACTGATTCAGCCTACATTATTTCCTCAGGCAGATTGTTCCAGGGCCTAAGGGGCCCTGACTGGAAATTCTCTGTTCTCTTAAGTTTTTACCTGAGCACCTGGATCTCAATACATACAGTACTAAAAGGTCAGCAATATATCTAGGAGAGAGGCCACTGAGGACCCTAAAAATCTATCCTGAAACATACTGAGAGACACTTTAAAAAGAGGCTTGGACCTGGTCAAACTCCTGACAACAGAGTTCTGTAACAGTGTTCGAACTGTAGTGGCTTATTTCACATTTACTTTTACATTCATTACATTGCCTATCAATGACTTTGTTTACTTTATGTGTCTTATTCATTTATATAATTGAACATTTTTTAGTTTTTATACTATATATTCACAAACTGTCAGTCAGAAGCAAAAATTAAACATGTAAGCAAAGACCTTTGTAAACATATATACACATATTTACACATGGTTTACAGGTACAAACGTGCATCTCTGCAAAACTAAGGAAACAGGTTCAAAACTGTCCTTTGAAGCACACTTTGATGCCTGTTTTCATAGAGCTCCATGCGACGCTCTTGAAGGGGGCGTGGCAAACCAGAGTTGACATGTCACATGGTGTGTGACGTAAGCGCAGAGTAACGGGCGGATATTTTCAAAATGGAAGAAATGGCAAAGTTTTGGAGGGGAACTAAAGGACAACATTTATTCTCCCTCTGAGGACTCCCGTGCCGACTATCGATGTACTCTGCCGACCGAGGAATATTTTTACAAACTTCCATGAGTCTGCAAAGCCTAAACCGGCACCATGAGTGTTTCTATCGGCGATAAAATTGAGGTGAGTCCTTTTGTTTGGCTAACGCCCACAAGCTAGCGCTACATTTAGTCTGGTGGCTGGCGTCAAGTTAAAGGCTGGACCTACGTTAAATTACCTGGCTTTAACCTACTCTTTGTTGGTAATTAATAATGTATGAAGTGGAAAACATGGCATTCAGTTTGCTACATTTAATATAAATGTGGTGAAACTTGCAAAATAGTTGCAGCTAATACTGCCCTGCTAAATGCAAAATAATTAGCAAATAGCGAGTTTTAGTTTCAGCTTGCTGTTTCATTTGTCTTAAAAATGGTCACCTATTTGCTTAAAATTTGATATTATTAATAGAATTATTATTCATGCTAGTGTTGATAGTGTTAGTAACTGGTACCTGGGTGTGTGTGTTCTTACCCAGGCTCTCTGGGGACAAACGATGTTCTCCTCAGTGCATCAGTTTAATAACATGCTGCCTGGAAACGGCTACAAGTGGTCCTCGTTAGCGGGAAGACAGCCGGGATAATTAAAGGTTTTGATTGGCCATATGACATCGTCAGGTGTTGGTGGCTTGTTTGACAGTTAACGTTTGTTGTGGGAGGATTTCTCCTAAGTCGAGTCGTTAGTGGCTGGATCGACCGTTTTGTTGAACATCCAGCATGTCGCAGGCTAGAGGGATAATGTTTGATCAGGTTATTCACTATTTCTTCCAAAATCTTTGTGCCGACACCCACACCAGCAAAGATGAGCAGGAAAGTTTATGTTATTCTCAGGAGCTGACGATTGAGGTATCTGCTTTTTAAGATCCTGTCTGGCATGGCATCGAAGTGCAATGATGTTTTCAATCTAAAGTTATATTTCTCTGCATATGAAATGTACTGTTTGTGAAACTTAATGCTTGTTTTACTTTGTGTGCATGTAGGATTTTAAAGTCCTCACCCTCCTTGGAAAAGGCTCCTTTGCATGCGTTTATCGGGCAAAATCAGTGAAGACTGGTCTGGAGGTTGCTATCAAAACGGTAAGAGCGTTTAAGTGTTTGTCAGGGATATGATGTAATTGTAGCTTGCTTTACCTGTAATGTAGACACCTAATCAACATCCAAGCTGTCACCACTGACTGACAGTTAAGTGTAGGCTACAACGGTCGGCTTATTAGACCACAGTTGCCTCCCATGGGCTTCTTGTGGTCCCTTGACTCCCCACAAATGAGGCCTTATTAGTTTTCTGTCTTTGTGGGTGACAGATTGGCCACCAAACCAAACCACCATGCTGCGGCACTGTACTATGTTACATGTAGATCCTACGAGTGGCAGATGTATAATTATCTCTGTTGTTCCCGTCTGCAGATCGACAAAAAAGCAATGCACAAAGCTGGTATGGTCCAGCGTGTGACGAATGAGGTGGAGATTCACTGCAGACTGAAGCATCCTTCAATACTTGAGGTAACGCTGGCTGGTCTTTTGTGATGGAGCACTGTCTGCTCTTAAAACATACAATGTGCTGGGTTTACAGTTAACGTCTAATGCCACTAATTGAATGGAATTCAATAGTGTTTTTGGAATATATACCCTTGTGTTTGAGAGTTTGTGTAGATCAGCTTTCTGTATCGTTGTCATGGTTATATAACGTGGAGCTGTGAACTTGTCCCTGCTAGTACATTGTTTAGCGTCATGTGCTCTCCGCCAATTTTTTCCACTTCACTTAATTTTAGAAGTAGCCCCCAGTGGCCTGGTTAATCTTCAGCTTTAACCAGTAAAGTGGGCAGTGGTAGTTCCACTGATGCTACTTTTCTAGACTCTACCAGTGCAATTATTTTAGACTGGAGTCCAGTGAAATGATTTCTATGTTTTGACATGATAGCAAATATATTAATATTATAATGTATTATTATCTTTTTTCAAAGCTTTACAACTACTTTGAGGACAGCAACTATGTATATTTGGTGTTGGAGATGTGCCACAATGGAGAAATGAGTCGGTACCTTAAAGAGCGAAAGATGCCTTTCTCTGAGGATGAAGGTCAGGCAAAAGTATTTTATTTCGAACTCAAATATGAATTTTAAGTGATTTGTGAGTTTTGTAAGCTGCCAGCCTTTTAAACTATGTTTTTTTTGTTCCACAGCAAGGCATTTCATGCATCAAATAGTTAAAGGAATGCTGTATTTACATACTCATGGCATCTTGCACCGAGATTTGACCCTGTCAAATCTCCTGCTGACCAGCAACATGAACATTAAGGTAGCAGACTTTGGCCTGGCCACTCGGCTCAAACTTCCAAATGAAAAGCACTTCACCATGTGTGGGACACCCAACTACATCTCCCCTGAGGTGGCCACTCGCAGTGCTCATGGTCTGGAGTCAGATGTCTGGTCACTAGGGTGCATGTTCTACGCCTTCCTGATGGGTCGCCCTCCATTTGACACGGACACAGTAAAGCACACGTTGTCAAAAGTAGTTCTCGGGGAATATGAGATGCCTACCCATGTTTCTTTAGAGGCTCAGGATCTGATCCACCAGCTATTGCAGAAAGACCCCGCCCAGCGGCCCAGCCTGTCTGCTGTACTGGACCACCCATTCATGACCCAGAGCCTCCTGGTGAGGACCAAGGAGCTGGGGCTGGAGGATGATGGATCTATTGACAGTGGCATCGCCACCATCTCCACAGCCTGCACCTCCTCCACCTCTGCCAGCAGTGGCAGCCGCCTCCAGAGGCGTACCAGACACATGATTGGCTCTGCCTTGCCTAATCGCATGACACCCATTCCAAGTCTACCACGCCAAACCAACAGTGGCTGTTTTGAGGATGGAGACCTGTGGCAGCAACCAGCAGACAGATTTAACAGAGAGGGCAGGAGCAGGGCAGTTCATGTTGGAGAAAGTGGACAGCCTCATTCTCGCTACCTGAGGAGAGCTTACTCTTCAGACCGCTCCAGTTCTACAGCATCAGGCCAGAGTTCAGGTCATGCCGAGCTGGGGAGATGCCACTCAGAGGAGACTCTGGCTGGTGTGGGACGGCCAGTCTTCCCCATATCTTCCACTCCAAACCCGTTTTCAGAGCATGGAAGGCACCCTTCTCCTCCTGTCAAACAGTCACCAAAGTATGTAATACATCTTTTCATTATGTTATCTTTTTTCTTCAAATTTAATAAGACTAACAGATTGTACTCTTCTGTTGCAGTTGTGGGTATTTATCCACAGACACGGCACATCCACCAAACCTGCAATTTCAGGACCTGGAGGGAGTCTCCAATTGGCTCAACAGTGAAGGTATATTTCCATTTTTCTGCTTTGTAATGATATGTGCGTCGGTAGGTTGTCTTCTTCAAGGGCAATTTTTAGTAAGTTGAGTGATTTAGTTTGGGAACACATTAACAGTAATTAAAATAATCCTTTGAAATTGCAGAATCTAATCTGACATATATGTGCCAGCTACCCTTGTGGGCCTGAATATGAGTTAAGGGTTGCAAAAACTGTATCCTCAAACTCTCCAAATACGAGCAAGCCATTCTGCTGAAGTTTTTCAGTTGTTTTGTTTCTTTCTCAGGTTCTGCACAGAGGCCCACAGATGGCAGCACTCACAGCAGTAGTAGCAGTTTCCACAGCAGTAGAGGGCCTTTAGGGGTTCACAACTCCTGGACAGACAAGCCTGTGGGCCGAGGTGTGAACCCTCACCACAACCAGCACCACCTGCACCACCATCTTCCCTCCAACCCCGACTCATACAGAGAGAATATACCTGGAACAGAGTTTGAAACTCCTCACGTCAGAGAACTACAGCTCCCTTCAGCAAAACCCAGTGCAGAAAAGCAGAAGAAAACACTGAAAGACATAGTCCCGCCTCTGTGTGCATCCAGACTGAAGCCCATCAGACAGAAGACCAAAAATGCAGTTGTAAGATTATGCCCTTGTTTTCAAATTTCACAGTGTGAGCATTTGATATACTTGTTGATGTCTAATTTCTTTTTCTGCTCTTTTCTGCAGGTGAGCATCCTGGACACGGGTGAAGTGTGTATGGAGTTGTTGAAATGCCAAAACGGACAAGAAAGAGTGAGAGAAGTTCTTCGGATTTCCTGTGATGGATCAATGGTAGGCATTGCACTCAGAATATCATGCAGCAACAAAGTTATCCATATGTGGCTGGTGCGAGCCAATACAGAATAACACGGTGAAATAACACGAGCTTTTTTGCATAATGCAGTCTGTTCTTTTAAAATTGTTGCTCCTCTAAATGGTGGCTTATTATTACCATGCTTTGTAGGTGACAATATACCAGCCTAATGGTGGAAAGGGTTTTCCTGTGCTGGACTGCCCGCCTGCTCCTCCAGAAGATATTCTCATTTGTAGCTACGAGGACCTTCCAGGTATTTTGATGAATACATTGCACTCAATAACATCTGCTGATGTAAAATTTGAAACTGTATCTTAATTGGCATCCTTTTTTGTTACAGAGAAATACTGGAAGAAGTACCAATATGCCTCCAGGTTTGTGCAGCTCGTGAAATCTAAGACCCCTAAAGTGACCCTTTACACCAAGTATGCCAAAGTCATGCTGATGGAAAACACTCCCAGTGCAGACCTGGAAGTCTGCTTTTATGATGGTGAGTCAAACTTGTGACGGCACTTAGGAAGCTGCAGAACTGAACCACGTCTGTGTGAATTAACATGTAATACATACATTATGCAGGAGCAAAGACCCACAAGACGTCAGAGCTGGTGCGAGTGGTGGAGAAGAGCGGGAAGTCTTACACGGTGAAGGGTGAGGTGGGGCTGAGCGGCCTGAGTCCAGAGAGCAGGCAGTATGTGGAGCTGTCTGACGAGGGCCACAGCATGTGTCTGGCTCTAGAGGCCGCCATCACAGCAGAGGAGCAGCGCAGCACCAACAGCGTCCCTTTCTTCCCCATAACTATTGGCAGGTATGATGAAAATGTTGCCCATTATGTCCTAATTGTTTTTCTCTTTACCTCATCTGACAAGTGTTGTTATTCTTCCTAGGAGACCTGCCAGCTTAGACTCCCAGAGCCAGTCATCCCAGCCTTCCCATCCAGTTCCTCCTGATACAGCTTCACCTCCTAAACCTCCTCAAATCACTCCGTCAGTAAGTATTTAGCAGCTTTCATACCACCATGGATAAAGATGATTGATGCAGTGCTCAGGCTACAGGGGTTTTAGGCTGATGTACCCACATTTTACCCCCCTGACAATCTGGAATCTTGGTCTGAATCAATGTTAGGCTCAAATTATTTAGTAATGTGGTCACAGATTTGGTCCTAAACCTCCCAAACTGCCTGCAATCTCTGGATCCGGACCATCCTGATGATAATAAACATTTCATATTTAGGAGTTAAAATGTAGATTGTTATTTTTGTCACACTAGCGCCTGAAGCAGTAGACACTCTTGAGGTTAATATTGTCTACAGATATTAAAACATACAGTTTGTGTTGAGAAATACAGATTGTGTTGATGTATTTTCCCAATCATTTTCTCATCCAGACTCACGCTCCCTTTTTTTTTCTTTACATCTGCTCCCTCATGAGGTCCATGAGGTGGCGCACTGCTCTGTGGTTGCTCCCTTGACTTCTCTGTCCATGTCTGAAATTAGAGAGAACATCTGTGAAGTTCCTGCTCCTGTGTGTGATGCAACACTTTTTCAAAATCTGTTGAGATGTAGTGTGAGCCCAGCATTACTGGGATTCTACATGAAAAGCGAGATATGAGCGATTTCTAAGCACTACTCATCTGTTCAGTCCACACCACCTCCTGTTAGGCTGTCTTTCATCAGAACCAGGTGTTGTCAGCAGCAGCCCAAGAGGAGCTGAAAAGAAGAAATTTCCTGCAGACAAATGTTTTCAAGTCACTGAGCAGAAAGAAACCTGCACTATGTGTAGAGTTGTTGCTTTTATGTAGCAGGTCGGGGAAATGTGCCTACAATAATACAAAATGCTAATAGTGACAGTGAGAGTCTTGATCATTCACTGCAAATACAACGGATTTGTGGAGTCTACGCTTATCTAATCAGGCCACAGAGAAAAAGAAATGCACAAAAAAAAATCTGCTAAAGTGCTTTTGAGACAAAAATGTAAATCTAAAAAATGTACTTTAAGTGAGAAGGTGAGGTAAGATTCTGTATTTGATTTTTTACTTCCAGATGATTTCCTACGATGGGTCCGATTTCACCACAGCCAGTCTGAGTAAGAAAAGCTCCCCGGTGCGACAGGATCTGGTTCAGAGCACGGGAAAGGTGGTTAAGTCGATATTTGTGCCCAATGTAGGATGGGCATCTCAGGTAATTGATAAATATATTAACTTGATGTTCTATAATCAGCAAAGAAATCTCTCTCTCTATTTGGAGACTGATTCTTGCTCTTGTATCTGTAGCTGACGAGTGGAGAGGTGTGGGTGCAGTTCAACGACGGGTCTCAGCTGGTAGTGCAGGCTGGAGTTTCCTGCATCACCTACACATCTCCAGAGGGGAGGATCACCAGGTAGGAGACATGTCCTGTCACTATACGGGCTTATGCGTCATTCAGTTTTGTTAGTTTTGTAAAATTAGCTCCACTATCTGAACAAGAAAAGCCACCACAAACAAATTTTACAGAGGGGAAAATGCTTGTGTGACGTACAGCAACTAATAAAAGATGCCTTCTGCACAGGTATAAGGAGAATGAGAAGCTGCCAGAGCATGTCAAGGAGAAGCTGCACTGTCTGTCGACTATTCTTGGACTGCTGGCAAACCCAGCAGCACACCACCGCCAACACTCTCATTAACACTTGGTGCAGCAGAGAACTGGAAGTAGCATTAAGAGCCTCTAAACCCTCATTTCTTTGGTGTTCTTGTAAATAAATCTTCTATCTGTGGTTTGTTTTTACATGTACAGAAGACTAAAATTATGAAAAGATATTTTTATTTTGGTATGTGTCTATTTTGTATAGTGTTGAGTTTAGCCCTGTTGAAAATGTTTGTCTCCAAATCTATGAAATGTGCCACTGAAGCAATAAACATCTGGAGTCTGGGTGGAGAAATGCTGCACTTTGTTTTGCAGTCTCATCTTTACATTTAATATATTCATGAAGAAATTTTTGTGCAAAAAAAATTAAAGTATTTAGAGCTAACTTATGGTTTCAGTAATACAAAGTTTATAATATTTAAATGAGATATAAAAAAAGATAAACCCACAAATGATCAATTAAGAAAGAAGAACCGGATTAAATGCAGCCAGAGGACGTTTCACATGTTTATTTCGCCCTGTTGAATTGGCCCTTTAATTAAAAAAAGGTCACAAAATTGTGGATTCTTCTCAATTACAGAACTGATACAAAACAACATACTGTACGGATGTAAGCCTAGGCGCATATACACGTACTGTACAAGACACCCAAGAAGTAAACATTCAGGTGGGAGCTGGGAGCATGATGACACTGTCTGGGTTGCAGAAATGACAAAGGGTAAGATTAACCATTTATTTCCCATTTAGAAGCACAATAAAGAACACGAGATAGGACACACTATAGTGGTGTACAGAGATCAGCCTTTCCAACCTAAACAGGGACACGCCTCCAACTTTGCCCCTATTCCAAGGTGAGGAAGCACCTCAGACTCCGCTGAACCTGCTATGATACTTGTTAATTACTGTTGCTTCACTACACTTTCAAATTGTGGGAAGATTAAACCGGGACACTAACCGTGTTGTACAAATATTCTCACAATGTGACGTCCAGTGAAAACCATTTTCCAGGGTGTAGCTGCTATTCTTTTGTCCCAGAGAGATGCTGGTGAGATGGCGGTGGTGACGCTAGTATTTACGATCACGGGGCAAGCAAGAGGATAATCGGTTCCCTTGGATGGAGGAAATAAAAACGGCAAGGCGGAGCTCTCTGGGACAAGAGAAGAAGACGCAGACTTGTAGGAATGCAATAATCTGTATGCACTGCAGGTTGGCACTCATTCCCCGCTAGATGCTAGAGGGAGACGACGGCATCAACCACAAGCTCATGTGTCCCTTTGACACCAACTGTACAGCCAGACCCAGCATTTTTTTTTTTTTAACTATTCCTCTAGTAAATATCCACTTGTTCAAAAACATCACTGCTTTCATTTCTTTTATATAAAACATTTTCCCCATAAAATCTCAATAAAATAAAGTTGCTCTTAGTAGATGTCAGGACAAAGATATTAACAAAATTGGAGTAAAAAAATCTCACAGTGAACACTGTGAACAACAGCTGGACCTCCTCCTCCCACCACTTCCCCTCTGATTGATTTTTAACATGTGACACAAATACA
This sequence comes from Amphiprion ocellaris, assembly GCF_022539595.1. Lineage (NCBI taxonomy): Eukaryota > Metazoa > Chordata > Actinopteri > Pomacentridae > Amphiprion > Amphiprion ocellaris. The sequence continues at coordinate 15,280,490 of NC_072785.1, forward strand.
GCAGCTGGAACAGAAGACAGATCAGAGAATTAAGCTCAAAGCAAATGAACCGACTGGACTGTTTAGTTTTTAACCATTTCATAGTAAGTGATGTGAGACAGTAAAGCCAAACTAATCATCTGCTGTCATTTACTGATTGCAAAGTACCCAATTTAAGTGGGTAACCACACACATAATTTACCTTAATTTTACTGGAATAACTAATTTCCTAATTAATGAAAAGCTACACAGCAGCCCCAAGTCTGTTGATCGGTCAAGTTCGCCTCAGGAGAGTATTTTTGCTCACATTACAAGCACAAGCACAGAAGACAAATGGAGTCTGTTTAAGGAGACTACAAACCCATGAAGGGATGTGAGAAATCTCACAGGATCCCACTGGAATTCTGAAAAATCATGGAATTTCTCTGAAAACATCCACAAACAAAAAAAAGAGAATGTGATCCTCGTCTTCCTGCACTGGAGCGACTCAAACTGGGACTCAAAGGACGTGGTTTGTTGAACACCAAACATCCGGCATCTGACACACAGAACATCACTCAAAGACCTGTACACATTGGTGCAACAACAATCATTAATAAAAATAAAAAAAAAACTTGGTCACATGGTCATGGAGATGCACTTTTCTTCTTTTAAACATTTGAAAATAATGTTTTTTTTTCTGCAGGCGTCCTTCCTACACTAAATTTGATGGCACTCAGAAAAATAAACGGCTCACCTGTTTGTTCAAACTAACAAAACTATCTCATCATGTCCTCTGCCGTCAATTGGCCACAGTCACACAGCAGCCTGGGATCTGTGGTAGTAGTGTTCAAATGCCCAGCCACCTCTTCTCCCCGTGACTTTGTACAGAGGAGTCAGTGGTATCGACCAGAATACACATCACTGGCATCATTTGTCGCAGTGTACATGTGCCAGTGTGCGTACATATGTGTGTGTGTGTGCGCGCGCGTGTGTGTGTGTGTGTGTGTGTGTGTGTGTGCGTGTGTGAGTGTGTGTGTGTGAGTGTGAGAGAGAGATACAAGGGATCCTGCATTGCACATCTAGTGGCACATTTTTCACCAGTCCCGATTAGGCCTTTCTTATCAGCTACCACATCTGGACCCTTTCGTTACAGAGACCTCACACAAGAGAGAAAAATAAAATCAGTTATTAGGCATAAAAGTTCCCAAAAGTTCACATTACAGTACTGTTAAGTCTCATTAGACAAAACGAAAAATACAAAAGGCAGAGAGAAAAAAAAAAAGCTTACACCCAATCACCATTATTTTCAATATCTATATAGGAAAGGCTTGTTTTTTGATTAGATATATTATCATCATTAACATCATAATTACTATGATTATTATTTATTATTATTGTCACCATCCGTTGTTTGCTTTTTTGTTTTGTTCAGGGATCAAACGGAGTAATGGGGGAAGGGGCCAGTCACTGGGAGGAAGCCTTGGTAGCTATCGTGGAGACACAGTGCTGCTGGAAGTTGGGGGACATTGTTGAGTTGCAGCCGAGTCTCTGCAACTCTTTTCCCAGCATGCTGCAGCAGCCGGGGGCCGGCGGGGCAGCGTTCGGTACCGTGGTGCTCACCGGCAGGCCTTTGGGCTGCTCGCCGGTGGGAGCAAAGTCAGGGCTGTGGCTCTGAAGCACGCTGCTGATGTGGTTCAGGAGGTCGTTGAAAAACTCTGGGACACCCTCATAACCTGGAAACGCAGGAGAACATCTTTACTGCAGACAAACTAAATATTTAGAAAAAGAAGGAATCTGGCTTGTGACTGAAGGCTAAATAAAGAATAAGTCACTTAATCTGTTTACAACTGCTTGTGCTGCTGCCTTCTGGCAAGAAGTGCAGCAGCCTGATGGCCTGGAGCTGCAGGTTTAAGGGCAGTTTCTTTCAGCAGGCAATCAGTCTTAAAAAACATCCACATTCACACACAGGAAACACCTACATCATGTACACACATCACACTCACACACATGCATCCTCCCTATCATGTTGTATTGTAATGTATTGTCACTGCCTTCATATATTGTTTATATATATTTATTGTTTCAGCCTATATGTTGCAATCACAGGAGTCAGATCCAAAGAACTGTACTCTATAAGTGTAAAATGTAAATAATTATATAGCATTGAATTACATTAGAAGGTTTCTTACGAAGCTTCTCTTTTCATGTTCTTTATACGTCTGTTAACTCTTTGAATCCCAAACTCTACCAGTGAGTTGGAAGGCATGTTACAAAATCACCAACACTGCACCAATTATCACCAGAAACTGTAAAAACAGACAAAATCATCGGGTTTTGGACTTTCTGACACTTGTGAACTACTTATGTGACGTGCCATTTAATCGGGAGCTTCAACCAAATTTAAGCCTAAAATCTGGTTATTCCATCAAAACAGCTTCATTCTACATGGCTCTGAACTGAAATACATGGAAATGAACTGTCAGCTTTAACCAGATTCTGTAAAAATACTAAATATTCTGCGCTCTTCAGTGGAACCGTAACGCGATTAGAGAATCAGCTGCAACCAACAGTCACAAGGCAAAAACTGAGATTTTCCAGCTTAATGTCAGTACGGAACCAAATTTAAAATGTAAAATATTTATAGCATTCTATTATCGGTAACACATGTGGGCACTTGAAAGACTTGGTACATGTAGATTACAGGGTATTTTCAATTTTTGCTTTAAAGTTTTACAGAAATTCAACTTTTTAAAAATTTATATATTTACACCTATGTCACGTTACACAAAATACATTTCTGAGCTCTCTCTACTTCTAGCCATGTGCTGTTTCCATAGAGATGCTTGACTTTATATTGGAGTGAAAAATGAGCCCACAGTGAGGAAAAAATGTAACAGAAGCAAAAAATACTCAAAAACTGCACAAATTAGGCCTAACTGATTGACTGACGTGAGCGACAGGCTGCACCTACCAGGGAATGCATTGATGTCGATGACGGCGTGTTGGCCTGTTTGGTTGTTGATGATGACATCGATGCCGAAGAGGGACACGCCCAGCGCCTGTCGCAGTGACCTGGACAGCTCTCTGATGACGTCATCACTGGGTGGCTGAGACACTCCCTCTACGTTCTCTCTCTGAGGTGACACAAAATATTACAGGTGTATTAGCGACACAAGTCATGAAATCACACACGAGCGTTTCGTTCGGAAACATTCTAGACGTACCGAGGTCAAATCTGAGGACGACTCTGGTTTGGAAACGTTGTGGCTGTTGAAGAAAATGGCTTTCCTGTCTGAAAGAGAAACAATGGGAAAAGGTGAGGCAGCATTTTTAAGAGCGTTGATGACACTGACAGGTTTTCCCAGTGCTGTCACCTATTTATGTTTCCTATTTCAGGCACTAGGTGGCAGCAAAGCTCAACACAGTGCAAACAGGGAGTTTAACTAAATTAATGACATCATGATTTCAGTACCTCCTGTTAAGCAGCAGAAACCTAAATGTAAAACACCCTGATGGGATGTTTTTTAAACTTTAACTCTCCTGGTCATAACCATGTCATGCTGAGTGTTAATATGTTCAACAATATGTAACTTGTTTACCTGAGGTGGATATTTTTCTTTCAAGCAATGATAAATGTGACAGGACGGATTGCAAAATTCTTTACCCTCCTTTCCTTTGCTACGGGAGTAATGATTAACATAGTGAGTGTTAGAGGTAAGGAAGAGGGCTGAGGAGTGGAGGGGAAAAGTAAATTCCATCACTGTCTAAATAAATATGGCCCTCAGCTCTTACGGGTCGAAGTAATGAAATGTTAGGCAGATAGGCTCATTTATTCCCACAGCGGATGGACAAAACAGCAGTTTAACTCAGACAGAAGGAAGTCTGAATGGGACAGACCATCTCTCACAGTGATATCCAACGCTAACCTCGCTTTACCTTCATACCGCAACCTTTCTGGGTACAAAACATAACGTATAGCTTCAGGCTGCGGAGGACAATGATGTAAACGCGGCGCAGATGTACGGCTGTGGTATGCGGCTTTATGTGTTTGAAAAGGGCCGAGCTTTTCTGTTGCACCACTCAGCATTCCAGGCTGAAAGCAACTGTCCTCTCTGCACTGTTACACAAAGCAGACTACTGCACTGATGGTGAGTATGGTTTGCATGAGGGCCTCTACTGTATCACATGCAAATACTGGATTCAGACGTGTCAGGGGAGAACCCTGTATTCAAAGGACACGTCATGGGTAAAACCTCTGACATGTTTATGGAGAAAAACATCACTCCTCTTGTTTATTTTCGACAGCATGTACCAACAGGGTAAAACTCAATTGCACTCGACTGCACCCCTTAAAAGGGCGAATAGGTCCAATCACAGGGACTATAAAGCCATTTTATGAGGTCTTTTATTGGGTAATTTGGAGGAGCAGTGCAGCTTGTACAGACAGACCAATGTGGCCATTAGCAGCCCTTGGACTTCCCCACCTGTCTGTCTCTCCCCATCTGTCTGTCTGTCTGTCCTCACCTGCAGGTCCAGCAGGGAAGTTCTTCAGCGAAGGTCTCTCCACCACGGTGTAGGAGTCTCCCACCACAAACACCTTGTAGAGCACTGCGTTGTGGTTGATGAAGCTCTGGATCACACACGGAGGCTTCACATCCTTCAGGTCCTCTTCACTGAAGATAATGGCCATCTGTGGGCAGGAAAATAGACGACAAAGAAAAACGTTCAGATCAGCAGTCAGAGCGGCCGTTCACACCGACAGGGAGTTCAAACCGAGCGTAATTCCATGCCGTTAGCGCGGAGGAATGAAGGCTGTTTGGCCAGCTTAGCGAGGGTATTGATTTCAGCTGACACATAAAGATACATGAGGTACGGCACATTATCTGATTTTGTTGTTTGAACTTGAGTTACATGAAAATCCCGGGACAAGACGAGTGTTACTGCTCACACAAAGCAAACTGTGGAGGGTGTGAGTGACCTCTGAGCCCTGAGACCTCTTACCTCGTGGGAGTTGGTGCCGTGAGCCACCCGTGTTTTGCAAACTGGGGAAGAAAGGAAGGTGTGGAAAAACAAAGAGAGAATTTAGCAAGACGTTGTGACAGCAGGGTGAAAAAATATCTCCACCTTCTCTTACGCTTACAGAAGTGTAGCAACGTATGTCAATCTGTAAGTGGTTGTAAACTAATAATGAACAATGGGAGGTCTGAATATTTAGAGGATGACAAAGGCAGAGGCACTTACTGAAGGGGAATGTGAGTCCTTGCCTCTTGATCTGCTCCAGCACATCTGGGCTACACTCTGTGTTCAGAACCATGAATGGAGGAGAGCAAATCCTGTCATCTGATAAAAAAGAAAAGTAGAAGAGAAAAGGAATGAAGAGCAAGTCGAGAGGGAAATACACCAAGACCTTGAAAGACCTCGGTTAAATTGGAGTACTGTTTTCAAATTGATTCTTTTAAAAATTAAGGAGGAACGCTCTTGGTAACATTTTAGAAAAAGTGGAAAACACACCCAGAGCCCAAGATGCCGTCACAAAATTGCGTGCTCAGTTAAACTGACAGTTCAAAATTTATATATATTTTATCTACAATGATACCAAACTGAGGAAAGCATTGATTATCACCTGTTGTTTCAGCTGTGATTTACCGCAATAAACCTGAACTAATACATTTATGAATTATAAAAACGCCACGAGATGTAGTGCGATTCATGTATAGAAGGGGTCATTTCAGATTTTAGGACTTCATCAATTGTATCGTATATAGACACATATATATAACATTTGCTTGATTGTGTAATATGTTCAAGGTGAGGGTCTGTAGCAACTATTATTTTGTTGTTTTGCATCAACTTCTCACGTGTTTTCTCTGAATGTGATTCATGTTATCCAGTAGTGTCATGTATATATATATATTTCTAAATGTGTTGGTTAATTAACAGAATACCTGTAAATCCAGATTGTGAATGTAGAAGATTTTCAAGTATTTCTTTCACTGTGTAAATATTTGGCGGCAAAATCAAAGTTTCTCTTTGTATTACTGTTGCGGAGTCAGAGTTACTCCTTATTTAAGATGGCTTCTGTCTGGCTTTGTACCAAACTATTTGCCTGATGAAGGTTTAGCACTGACACCTTGCGCCATTCAATTTATCACTACAAGTTAGACAGCGTGCGGGACTAAAACAAATAATCAACGTTTCATCAGGGTGCAGTTTGTTGTGGTTAATGATTTGCATGCTGTCTCAGCTGTCCAAGATGACACAAGAGGCAGATGAGTCCGTGACACACACACACACGCACACACACACACACACACACACCTTACTTAACTGGGTCAAAATTTTGAATGCCATCCTTGTGACCAGTTTACACAACAATCACAATACAGGCCAATATGAGACAGCCAAGTTTTGCCGCTGCTCCTCCCACACAACCCACACAAAAACAGAGAAAGATGCTGAAATACAGGAACACGGCAATCATATGAGGAACTACAAGTCCAACCTGCTGAGGAGGACACTACACAGTCACCTGATACATCACTCTAAAGGCCTGACTGATATTTCACCAGACGCCCAGCAGCAAACAACTATGATATAAACAAGATTCTTCCTCTTTTCTCATTTATCTCTACCGTATTTTAATATCACATCATGCTTGTTTACATCATATTTTCAACTCACATCCTGTAGCGGCAGGTGGATCAGTTCTGATAAGACTGAAAATTAAAAAAGCTGGACTGGCAGGACTGGAGCCTTGTCATCCTTCGCCGTATCAGCGCTCAGGGCGCATCTATATTAATGTCCTGTCTTCTGTAATTTCCCCTCTATAGTAGGTACGTGGGGGCGATAAGGCAGCTGGTTGGAGATATCACCACAGGAAATCAGTGACCGGGCCAAAGCAAGAGCTGGCAAACTGCTAATGACAAACACAATAGAAACATGCCGGTCTTTGTGTGCTGTGGGCCTCAGCGGTGGCAGGGCTCTCTGCTCCTGTTAGTGCTGAGGTCAGGAGAATCTCATTTGCCTACATTAACTTCAGTGCTGAGGGCTGAACTCTGGGTGTGCTCAGGGGCCACACAGACATCTATGGGCAGACAGTGCAGATACACACAATGATTTTTGGAGGGGCCCAAAAGCATTCATAAAAACTATTTTAGCGACGTTGAAAAGTAAGGCTGGTGCTATGAAAAAGAGCAAAAAAGCAGCTGTGTGAGGTGATAATACGGCACATTCAGTGTTACTGCAATAAGGCTGCATGATGCTGAAGAGAATGAGGAGCTCAGCTGCATGACAAAACGAACTGACGACATTTCACTTTTAAAATGAGGACTTTCTAGCTGGTGTTGTTAACCCTAGATGATATCAAAACTGAACATATTCTGGATATGCTATTATTTTTGGTTATCTGTGAGTTTTTGACCAAATTTTCAGGAACGTACATATGTGATACTGGGTCTTGGAAGTTATACTGAATATTTGTCACTGTTTTATCTACAAACACATTTTAAGACCAGCATGTTAACTAATAAATAAAATTATATCAGCATTACGCAGCCCTACATTCATTTAACTACTTGCCAAGATTAAGAAAAGTTGGGTTGTTGTGGTTTTAGATAGAGATGACTCACCCCATTTATCTGAAAGAGAATCAACATACTCCATAACACAGTGAGTCATGCACTACATTTTCACTGCAATTTACACCTTATTTTATTCTACATGTGTACACTTTCTTCTATTATTATACAACATAAAGTTTAGACTTATATTCTATAATGTGTATAGAATACAATATAATATACAACTTCCAGTTTATTCTCTTCGGAGGCATAAAGTTTTATGTTACCTTATCAAACTGTACGCTGTAAACATCCATTAAAGTTCACAGATCGATATCCTGGCTCAACTTTGACCTGCCACAGTTATGTAAGCTCTTTCGAGCGTTTCTATTATCGATATTGCAAATGCAATCAGTACATTTACCGTGAAACAAAGTGGTTTACGTAACATGGCTCAATTGCTTGCTTTGTTTACCAGCGATATGATCCTGTGACTTTATTGCCACAATGTTTCTATGTTTCTGTCTCTTAGAAACAACTTTTGCGGATACAGTGTTGACAACTGATAGAAATGATAGCTACTGCACTGAAAATAAGGTCCTAGTCTTAATAACCAAGAATAATCCTTTAAGTGTCCACCTTGTGATGTGTCTATAAACAAGAAACTAAATGCCCCCCAGCTGTGCTGTGGCTGAACATGTGCTCTCGTATTATTTACACAACTTCCTAAGATTTTATTTTTAGTCCAAAAACAAACAAATTTGTTCTTTACAGCAAACCAGAATAGATCTTTCATGGGTAAAGCTTATGCATATGTATTTTGCTGCACATAATACTCCCATTCTCTTTCACAGGCAGATACTTGTTGTGTGCTCCATAACCTTGTCCTGTGCAGTTGGGTCTGTTCCAGTGCTGGCTCTGGAACCAGGCAGTGTTGGGAGCAGGAAGCCTGGAGGGTTACCCATCAGTCATCTCTGCACTGCCTACAACTGTGTTCCTCATACTGATGCTGTTTTACCAGGACAAGAATAGCAGCATAATGTCTTTCAGAAAACAGTCCGATGGAGGAAAATATCCCCATGACATCACCCAGTTCCCAAAGACTGATGGCGTTAAAGTTTGTCAAACAAAAACCATCAAAAGACCTAAACCTTGTCAAACGGAAAACATTTCAAGCTCCAAGTTAAGGATTTACGATAAAGGGTCCAGAGAATAGTGGGATAATAGCGTGTGGCCAAGTTTGTAATAGCGTGCATGCTTGGCTCTGGTTGACGTTTCAGGGATAAGGGGGCGGAGGGGAGGATCAATCTCTGGCTCTGTCTAAACAGTACATGCTTGTAGCAGACTCAACGGAGCCGAGGACGTTTACAGGACTCTACAACAAGATGCTTTTTAAATGTCATTATCCAGTAACGCTCTTTTGTTCATTTCAATTTTCTTTTATCTCATCAGGACATCTGCAGCATACATGAGCTCACTCATTCAATTCATATTCATGCAACCAAATAAAAGACATTCCTCAGCCGTTCATATCTTCCCTCTGGGATGAGGCTTTAGGTGCAGAGAACAACAAGGAGCCAAGGTACATAATACTTCATAAACTGTGGTGCTGTTTAGGTGGAAGGCTGTTGCTATTTAGAGCTTGTTTCCTAGAAACCCCAGCATCCTCTTATGCTGCTCTCTCTGTGTCCCTCCAAGGCAAAGCAGCACGATTTTCAACATTTTAAATTGAATTCTCTCGATATCATGCGATAAGAGGCTTAAACTCCAATTACAATCATGAGTTATTTATTTTTGAAAAGAAAAACATGATTGTTTTCTCACATGTAAATCCAAGACTCCTTTGACTAGATTTTCGATACAGGTTGACCTGACAGATGGGAAATCTTGGACAATCTTGTCGCCATTAGGCTCTGTGGACCTGGATGAATGCTGAGGTCTCAAACTGTCCCTCAGTGTTTGTCTTTCTGAGGCTGCAGCTGTGATTAAATATTGATCACTTGCATAAATGGGCCACTTGTTCCATTGGTCCCTGCTGAAGTGTACATTAATGCTAGCACACACAGCTTGATTAATATACAAATACCCCAGGAAGGTTTCCGTTTGATCCAGAGGAATCCGCTTGGGGCTCAGGAGAATTCTCTTATCTTGAACTGGAGAGGAATAAGCTTGAGACACTGAGTGGGGCTTTGGTTTTATTGGAGAGTTGACTTGACGACAGTTTCTGTCTATAAAAACAGTCCAAGATATCAAAACTCATGTATACACAAGAGCTGGTGGATTCCACTAAGTAACATAAACAGTTACCTTGCTCTGGCTCACATAGGAAACACAAAACCAAGTCAGACAACAGAGCAGCGCCAAAGTTCCTACAAGTACAGCTATGAATCAATGACACCGCTCCATTAGTGCTCATGCGGCCCTCGTCGAGCTGTTTTATATTACACATAACAATAAGGCAGCCTCATTCTTGTACTTACTTTTATATGAATTTAAACAGTTTTAAGCAGAGCTGCTAAATGTACTGTGACTGAGTCCATTTAACACTGAGAGGCCACTCAAGTGATAAAATAAGGTTTTCCAGAGAAAGCACAAGCACACCTCAAGTGCTTCCTCCTATTGAGTACTATTCTGAGTCATGCAGACGGCGAAATGCGGCAGGCTCTCTATGGCCTTTCAGTACTGGGTTGCCTTGGCAGCTGCTCCAGGACTCCATGGTCTCTGCTGATAAGGAGGAGGAAGTGGCTGTGCCTAAGTAAGCAAGGTAGACTCAACCACTCTCAGACTATCCCGTTCTACTCTACCCTTAACCTAGTTCTCATAGTCCTTCCTGCTGACAGATAAAAACACATTCATCCTCAATCGCAGGCAGTTTTTTTTTCCCTACAGTCACGATGGTATGTTCAAGGATCATAATGGCTTACACTCCATTATTGTGTCTAAATTGACTGCAATTGCCAGGGAGGTTTGGTATGCATGTCTGTGTGAGCAGAGAGCTCTACTTGGATTAATGGAAGCAGAGTGGTAAAAGAAAAAAAAGAATAGCTTCTTATAAATGCAGCCAGTGAGCCATCTTCCTCTTCAAACCGATTGCACACAGTGAGACAGCTTATACTGGCTGTTACATAACAGCCATCATGTCTGTTTGGATAAAAAGACGTCTTCTTGTGCTTCTATTTTAAGAAAGCACTGACACGGCCGACATGCTGAAACGTCTCTGATCCGTTGCTCCGACACCACACTGCAGTGCCTCACACACACTCATGAAGCCCGGTGGAGCCATAATTAAAAGGTTTACGTTCCCAGCCATGTATGGGGGTAAAGGAAACGTGGATGAGTCACAGGTGTGCTCACAGTGTTTGTCGGTGGGGAATGTGCCCCTTGTCGTCATTGCCTCCAGCTAAAAGTCATTGCTCACTGATTAGTTTATGGGTTCGGTGACAGAGGAAGGTGCTGCAGGACCGACTTGAAGGCAAGTTTTGATAGTAATGAGTTCAGGCAGGGAGAAATGGAGAGGTGCTAGTGTCACGTGAAAGGGAGGAGAGGAATGATATCAGCATAGCGCTCAACCGGCCAGAATTAAACATCTACTCGGAAGCATTAAGCAACATAATTCAAGTGAGAGGCAGCAGTGTGCTGTCGTTTGTTAGTAAGGTGTCCCCTCTCGGAGTGAAGAGGAAAGACAGAGATCCTGCAGTTACCGCAACTCTGCTCCATCCTCTCAATAATATCAGACATGCTGAGGAAGGCAGACGGCTGTGTCCGTGGAATCAACAGCTACTTTGTTATTTTAGACAACTTGTGTTATTATAATGTACTGAGGAGTGGGAAAGGAACAGAGACACTAATGGTGTTTCCAGTCCACGCCTGTCTAACAACTGACTGCAAATCCAGCTGAATCTCTAGTGTGGAGCAGTTACTACTACGAGAGAGCAAGAGTGTATAAATGAGGATGGCACAGCACAGCTAATACCATAAATTCCTCCATGTTGGACTTTTAGTTCTGTCAAGGTTGTGACAAATCTGTGTGACAAAGTTTATAACATTTGACCCGTAAGTGAAAGCACAAATTTACTGAGTTAGTGAATTCACTACTCCATTAAAGTCAGGGATCCTTTTTACACCGGTTACACTCGTGCACCTAACACTTTCACTGAACACATAATTTAAGTGCACACAAAACAATTAACTGCACCTTCTGCCCTCACAATAGCAAGAGTAACGGGTGGGTTTCTTGCTGTGCTGTTACGAACAGGAGACTGTGGAAGGCTGTGATCTCCTGAAGGTGATCTCCATTCATACCGACAATAACAAATCATAAATCTGTCCATTCCAGCTCTTCTCCCACAGGAGAACAGCATCAAAGGGCTGAGAAAGTGCATGGACAGTGGGTGTGCAGCTGGCAGCAGAAATGAGCGGTTTGTTTATTACTGACTGGTCAACAGTACATTCAGAAGGTCAACAGCACATTCATAATTACTGGGGGCTACTAGCTGAGCCCTCTCAAATGAAACAATCTGCTGACCCCTCCTCAAACCCTCAGTGACCTGATGCCCCACACGATTTGGCTCAGACATGGGGCATGAACAGTGTTTGTAGCTGGCATATCAAATTAGATAATGAGTACAGATGACATTATAAATTAGGTAACACTGTGAGTACTGCCTGTTAGCAAATCAAAGTAAATACCATTACCAGAATGTAATAAAAAGTGCATAAAATACATTAAAACACACAAAAAGATTAGCTTAGCAATTTACTGTCTCTAATAATGAGAAAAAACCTAAAGAACGCAAAAAAAAGAATGAGCTATACCAGAACAAATAAATGTGACTAATGTGGGCAGTACTCATCTTGTACACAAAATACCTGAATCCTAAAATAGAACATCAAACTGCAGTGATTTGATCTTATGGGCCAGCCACAAATATAGAAACAACAGTTAACCCTCCTGTTGTCCTCATTTACGGGCACCAAAAAATATTGTTTCCTTGTCTGAAAAAAATCCAAAAATTCAGCCAAAAAATTCCCCAAATTTCTGAAAATTTGCAAAACCTTCAGGAAGAAAATTCCAATAATTCCTTTAAAAAAAAAAAAAAAAATCCCCCAAATTTGGCAAGAAAATTCTTGTAAATATTTTATAAAAATATCTAAAGTGATTACATATATATCAGCAAAACTTCTAATATTTTCTTTAAGAGCATTGAGAAAAAAATCTACCAAAATCCAGCAATTTTCACTGGATTTTGGTTGATATTTTTATGAATGTTCTTAAAGAAACATTTTCTTTTAACATTTCTTTTTTTCCCCCACCAAAAATTGTTCAAATATTTCCCAAAAATGTTGAAAATGTGAACATCAGAAGTTTCACTGTGAAAATATTTTTTTTCCCATATTTTCAAACTGTAAAACGGGTCAATTTGACCCACAGGACAACATGAGGGTTAATCAGGACTTTAACAGAGCAGCTAGCTGGAACTAACAACACCCAGAGTGGAAAGGAGCAGACGAATCAGCTGCTGCCTTGTAAAGTAGACAATCGCTGATCTAAAATGTAATGCAGAACTCAGGTGGGGAAAAAACAATAATTCACACACAGAGCAAACTTGCTGAATGTCAAGTGCACCAGTGTTACCGATGAAAACGTTTAGTTGCACTTGACAGATAGCTGTAAAACAATCGCATATTCAGTGCAAAAGGCTGAGAAGTGAACTGATTTGGTCCAAAATGTATAAGTTACGACTGAGCCTTAAGCCAGTCAGCTGGGAGATGTGCTGTTCACACCACTCACTGTGTTACCTGAAACATCTCACCTTGCATACAGCTTTCTATTCTGTGGATGAGCTGGTAGGACTTGCAACGGTCCAGCAGAGTCCGGATGGCTGGAAGAGGGTCCAGGACAATAGTCTCAGGGTGAGCATCGATGTAGTCCTTGAAACACAGATACAGAACATTTCAACAATTTTTTTTATGAACTTACACTGAATAGATACTATTATGCAAAACACTCTCTGAGCCCTATCTGGTCATTATACAGTATGAAGCACCAGCATCTTTTTAAACTGCAGGAACTGGCAAAAATTAGTAAGGATTTGTTTTCATTGTTTGCCTCTTGTTGTAAAACACTAGAAGCTACAACCACTCACTGCAAAACAGAAACAATTACTCAGCTAATCATTTGTCAACCAACAGAAAACAAATTATCAACCATTCTGACTATTTGTTGGTTAAAGCAAGTGAGTCGCTTCCATGTGATCTGTTAATAAGGTGCATTGTTCTCATTTTCCGTAACTGCTCAGACTATGTAATTACTCATATGATTAGGAAAATTGCCGGCAGGTTAATCAATAATAGAATTAATGTGAATATTTGAGTTGTTTATTTATTACAATACCAAATACACTCAAATGTGCAAAAGGGGCAACTATCTGCCGTGACACATACAAATACATCCATACAGATTAGAAACGTTAAACAAACATATTGAAGTCCGCAAAGTACAATTACAAACAGTGAGGTGAAGGGTCGACACGCCTCACTCTATTTGTGTAAGCCTGAGAGAGTCTGAGATGTATGCCAGCGGGTCTGTGTAGGTTACATCACTACATCTCTGCGTGGCCGGCTGTTAGGTCAGCGTGAGGTTGGCTATTTTACATAACTGCACTCCCCTTCTCTTCTCTTGTCTTCTCTTGTCAGCTCTCCTCTGGCTCCGTCCTCGCACCTCCTCCTCTCTACTCCCCACCGCTGTCCATGCTCTCCACATTTCAGTCTCTGCTCTATGGATCTCTCCGCCAACCGCTCCTTCCGAGCAATTTTTACTGACTCACAAACACTGTCAGGTGGAGCTGGCTGGCCTGCATATTATACAAAAAGCCTGCCTGCTCACATCACAGGCCTTTAAAACAGAAGAGCTCCACTGTCATACAATGAAATTAAACACATGCAGGAATGCTATGCGTCAAGCGCACATGCACAACGGAAAAAATGTCCATCCGTGAACTCACTCTACACACATGCTGACGCACAAAGCATGTAAACAAACTCCTGTGCCTTGACATGGAGGAGCCATCTGCAGGATTTGCTGGGATCTAACGGGCAGCGCTGATCAAAGCCAGAGGAGCAGTTATGTAAGTCGAACCAAAAAATAAATACAAACTAATCTTCCAGGAGTTCGGAGGAATACTCTGCTGATAAGGACTGTCACTTGCTGATTTCTGCATCTCAGAAAAAGAAATGTTGCTGAACACAGACAAGAGGGGGAGGTGAGAAAGAGACCAACACTCTTTAGCAGGTGTTAGAGAGGAAAAGAGCCAGAGGGCTGCACATTTTCTGTTCTTTTTTTGTGAGCAGATCTGTTTCTATAGGAGATTAAATGGTTTGAAGACTCAGAAAACAGGGTCAGAAAAGGATCTAATCTGTTCTACTGACTGTAAGCCGGATGCCACAGGCGTCAAGCCTGAAGTGAAAAATTATTTTAGCACTTACATACATAATACAAATATAATACAAAACAGATGGGTGTGATTGTTCACATCAGTTCAATTTACATTAAATGTCAATCACAGAGACATTCACAAGATCTAATTTACGTTTGTTGCAATTTGTCAGCAACATTAAAAAATAAAAAGTAGTAGCATGATACAGGTTTATGGTATTACTGATATTTTCAGTTTATTCAGAACAATTTTTAGGTTGGTAACAATAATAAATGCCAATAAAAGACAAAAAGGTCCGCCAAGTTCCTCAAATCACATCTTCCTACATAAATTACTATTAATGAGCGATAATACAAAAAATCTGCAATGTCATTGCCATCAGTATCATGAAACCCCAGAGAGAAATCACGCAAAAAACATTAGTCTCAGGTCTGCTGTGCACACGGCTCACACCTCAGGCCACTGAATCACCACTGTGCATCCCAGGATGACATTTTGTTTTAAATAAAGAGCTATTTCAGAGAGGAGGGCTTATTCCTTCCACCACACAAAAGGCTGTTTATGATCACAGCTGTGTGATATTAGAAACGCTCCAACGCTAATATTTCCAAGAGAAATGTAATCACAGACGACACTTGTGTTCAGGTAAATAGCCAAACTAAAGCGGTACAGAGTCCTAAGACTTCACTGCTGATTTATCAGTTGATATTTAATTCAAGTATAACAGCACATAACATACGGTGATAAACTATGGGTGACAACTAAAAGAATAAAAAATGTTGGACTAAAACCACCAGTCCTCCACACTGAGAAAACGCCAGCTAATACTATTTGAGGATTTGTATATAAGTGTATTCTGTAGATGTAATGTACACAGGCAGATCAATTTATTTATTGAATAAACATTCAGTCTATGAAATGTGAGAAAATTGTTAAAGAAGTGAGAAATGCCTACTGCAACTGAAAATGCTTCTCTTTGACATTTCAAAACACAACATTTACAGTAATATAAACTGAGAAGCAGCAAATGCACACAGTTCAGCGACTAGAAAGAACAAGTATTTATTTATGTATTATTTATAAGTATTTACATTTGGTTTTGATAAGTGACTCAAACGATTAATAAATTATCTATATATTTTTGATTATATAACTATGACAGTACTGTAGTAAAAGTTCAGCTGTTGCTTGAAACAAACAGGCTGTTTTTCGGATTCTAAATGGCATCAGGCACCTGAGACGTTGCTGCTCCAATGGCCCAATTTAACTTTTAACAAGATGAAGGCTATAACTCATGATACTGAAATGCATTAGATCCACAACTAGATAGGCGTGGTGGCATTTTATACCAACCACTTCATAAAAAATTTACCATTTGCATTTGTGCCTGCTTACAGGGAAAAATTCCACTCCCCTACACAATCACCATGAACGTCATGTAACGTGCTTTGCAAAATACAAGTTTGCATGTACACTTGTTTCAAAATGGTCTAGAGAGTACCACAAAAGTGTCAAATGCGGCCATGTGTTAATATTGACCAGGTTTTGCAGTTTACGTGACTGTTCCACTCTGACATCCTGTTTGCCTTTCCTAATTGAGCAGTCAGGAACATGTTGACAGAATTGCGTGACGCTGATCACGATTACAGCTCCTCTGAGTCATTCAGAGAGAGAAGGAGAGAGAGAAAGAGAAAGAGAGAGAGTGCAAGATGATGGTGGAATAAAATTAATTTTCATACCATCTGTAGCATTGCCAGATTAACGAATACACACACACACACACACACACACACACACAGACGAACACCAGTTTTCTAAAGTGTGCTCACAGTGCCACATTTGGCACTGTGATCTGCTGTCCATGTGAGATTTTTCTCATTTCAGGAAGAACCAGAAAACTCTTTAAGAATTTTCAGTGACAGCGTTTAGGTTTTATGAGTCACCACATGCTCAAATATAGCTGCTACTTGCCTTTATGTTCCTGTGGCCTGTGTCTGATTGCCCGAACACACTATCTGATTGCTTAAACTGTTCCATTCACAACTGTAAATGTAAAACTCTGTCGCCCATCAATGTTTATTGACTCTCACTGTGCTGCTGTTCTGCAGACAACACAATCAGAGCTTTACAACTTTTATGTCATTTCAAAACTGGGTCTGAAGAGGGTCAATAAGTCTTCCATATACTGATTATGCTGGCGATGGCTCTAAGTGTGTAAGATTAGTGCTGGGCATTCTTTGAAATTCTGTTACAATACTTTTAAAAATCATGTTAAACTACAAATATCCTTTTTTGTTATTTAGCACAGTTTTCCATAACACAATAACAGTAGCAATCATGCAGAATGCCAGAATAATATACTTATTATTTAATCCAGGAAGTATCTACTCAAGAAGAAGTAATAAACAATATTACAAAACAAAGCAGCCACTGTAAGCTTGACAGTAAAACAGCCACATGTTGTAGGTCAGTACCAAATGACTGTTGAGGTTCAGCATCCATTCCTGTGTGATATCATTTATTTCTATGATAAACAGCAACATTTGCTATAAAGTGGGTTGTAAACTAATTGCGAGAGATAATAAATTTTGGCACATATACTGTGCTTCTATATTCAACCTGTCGGACAAACTACAGAACAAACCAAACAACTGAATATTACTTTTCTCACATTCTACAATCATGTCGACGGCCCCCAAAGCTTTCCAAGAAGTGGAAATGATCACTTTCATTTCCGCCACTTTCCTCAATCTCTGTTCTTCTATTTGTGAGTCCTTTAGGGGTATCAGAGAAGAGCGATGCATACCTGTACTCTCTGCACCAGGAGCACGGCCTGTGAATCATTCTGGTCAGCCTCCAGGATGAGGTCAGTCAGTTTGTGGATGATGACGTCCAGGGGACCCTGGTCCTCCAGCGGTTGACTGAGGTCCAGCTAAGGAGAGAAGAACAGCGAAAGTCAAAGGTCATGATACAACAGAGACATCCTACAATCAAGTATTCATTTGCTACATTTTGAAATTATACACAGATTTTTTTTTTTCGAAACTGCTGGGAGGTGTTGAAACAGCGTGACTCACTGTTTTGAGAAACTGCAGTGATTCACCATTGCAATATTAAAGTGCAAATCCTCTGTATAAATAGGATTCCTGGTCAGTAGCATTCATTCAGACTATTATGCCTTTGTTTCAAATGTCATGGTTGCCTCTTCTCTCCGTCTGAGAATGATGAGAACAGTAAAACCAGCAGTGCAGCAGTTACATAATATCGTCTGTCAAATCACAATTTTCCACAGTCTCATTAATACCCCCAAAGTACTGCTGACTGCAAGTGGTTAACTGCACCATAACATTTCCGTATCTTCTATGCTTGACCTTTGGGCGTGCTGTTTCTGTTTAGCCTACTGTAAATTCACAGCACTCTCCTCTTGTTTGCACACCAAGAAAAGGCAAAAGTCATGCATCTTTCTGCATCAGTACATGCACTAGTTCACTGACCAGGCAGCTCAGGTAGGAGGCAGGCAGTGCCAGTAATGAATTCTAGGATGTACAGAAGCCTGCAATTACCATATGTATGAGTCAGAATAATGGCTGCACTTGATTGCCCTGATATTCAAAACAACCGAGTCCATGTCGAGTAAAAAAAAATCTGCAGAATTCACAAAAATTCAGCATTTAAAATGGATTTAATTTCGTTCTAAGATGCATATATTTGTATTTCTCACTGCTTGTTTCTAAAAACGATAAATGATTAAGTATTTTTAAGAAAATGGTAACTAATTTTGGGAAATCATCAACCTTTCATTGTCCTCCTTACTGAAACTCCCCAACTGTAGATAGTAGAGAGTAATTGCTCCCTCCATTCTCATAGATCTGCTTTTGGAAACAAGCATTTTCCTTTCTGCTTTTTTGGTTATAAAACTGCATTAGGGCAGCTTCCACATCATCTCCTTTCTCTTTATTTACAGCTGTAACTTTGGTGCAACCACAGTTCATGTTGTGTTTGTTTTGAATTACACCATCAGGTTTTATTTCTGGTGTCATCTTTTTTTTTTTTTTACTATGAGTTACATGCAGTCTCCCTCTGGCTAGACCTCCAGTCTCACTGAGCACATTCGACAACCTCTGAGAAAAAGCCAAATTAGCATTTGTTTGAAGTTTAACAGTGTCGAAGGACTGTCTGCGCCGGCCAAGTAGTTCACAAGTAGTCAAACCAGTGCTCCAAGTTTGATAAGACTTATGCGGGTCGGCATTAGCATGCACACACACACACAAATGCAGCAACATCACAAGAGACGGAGAGGAGAGATGCCAGGCTTTAGCAACCAGTGTAGAGTCCTCTGCTGATGAATATGCTGAATCCAGTTCACAAGGGGCCTCTATTCCGGCTTAGTGTATGTCGTGATTGTTATGACAAAGGAAGTTGAGTTAAATCTGCAGTGAGAAACAACTTCTACACTTGGAAAAGTTAGAGCTTGGTGCTATGACTTTTTTCTGTTGGCTTGCAACAAGAGTTGTTTTGAATTTCAGAGAGGCTTGCATGAAGGACGGACAGACAATCAGAGAGACAGATAAAGTAGACTTCAGTATGTTACTCCTGCATAGGCCAGGAAATATAATCACTAATCAGCAGAAATCTATGGCTAGAGACTGTATTTTTTGACAGCAGAAATACAACACTGGCAGTTGTAATGTATCTCATTACACAAAGGCAAACACTGTGACAAATCATTTTTCTTGCTATCACTCCTTGAATGTGTAAAATGAAAATCTAAGAATCTGTGCAATGAAAACAGGAGCAAGCATATGGACGTTGTACTGAGAACGCAGTGTCAAAAAGAGCAAGCTGTATTGGTGTCAGTGCTGCTGTTGCATAACACAACTGTGCATTAACTCGTTAGCTAATCAGTAAATGGGCATCACCTGATCACTACACACAAAAGATAATTCAGCAACACCTGTACAAATAAGCCTGAGGCTGGCATTGTCCTTTGTGCTGTCCAGACGGTAGGCAAACCGAGAGCGTATACACCTTAGTCACACAGGTGTGGATCGAGATCGATGGCAAGAACTGTAAAACTGTACAGAGTTTCAGTTGGTTTAGGGTTGGCCGTAGTCAGAGCCAACATTTCCTGGTTAATCATTGTGAGCTGCGATGGATGGATGACTAATTAGAGAACCCTTGGTCCTACCCTGGAAAGTCAGCTGTAAAGAAGTTGTGAATCTGTTGAATATCAGTTGATTCACACAGGTTTCATCTTTGAGGGTCACATATTCAGCTGTAGCTCCTACTCAAGTTAGCCCACTGTTTTGACAGAGCGTAAGTGCTCTCTTCTCAGTCTGGCATGAAACATGAGAGTTTGTTTTAATGTTTAAGAGTCACAAGCTATACGACTCATCATACAGTCCGTGCACAGTATTTCAACAGGCAAAGAAATGCCAAAACACCCAGCAGTGTTTCAGCCAAACTGCATTCCCCTAAGAGCTCATTATACTACATCAACATGGCATTTCTTTTGCTGCCCATCTTAATGCTGCTGGATCTCATTCTCTTGCACACTCCATTCCTCTAGCCTGTAGGAACACGCCCTTCACCTCAAAGCAACATGCCAGCATGAGCTGCAAAAATGTATACAAAGCAATGAAGCTGAATCATAGTCTGTGAAGTGAATGCTTTCAGTGACTCTTGAAGGTTTGCAAGACATGATACACAGGGTGCATTTTCAAATTTATTGTAGATACATAAAATAAAGGGTGGGAAAAATAGATGGAAAAACTATGACAGTATAATTTTAGATTACTATGTTGATATATATCATGATAAAAAATTGTTTTCTGGGGAAGAAAAAGGTAAAAAATATTTCAGTGCATTAATATGAAACAATCACTCATTCACGTGCTGCTTTTCTCAAAATTGGCCAACAGACCAAAAAATGTTAAAGGGGTATATATATAGCAAAATCTCAGGTTTATATGATCTCATTGTATATAGTTCAGGTATCTGCAAAAATTATTGAGCAAAATGTTATTTAACTAGCAGCAGAAGCTACTGGGTAAGACAGCAGCTGATACAGTATTTATATTTTAGAGCTCTGTGGACAAAAACAAGATCAGATATTCAGAGATACTCAACAGCCAGTTTCAGGAAGTGATCCACAATAATGCTAACATGAGAACAACTGGTAAATATTTTGGATATTTTGCAATAGTTAAATTAGTTCTAAAAAGCTTCAGCTTCAAAAACAGGTTTTGGTGACTCAGTGTCTGACCAATCCTGCAGGTTTAGCTGGAATCATGTGGTTGACAGATACATGCAAGCATATGCATAAAACACATAAAAATGGAGCTAGGGCCTCAGCAGCACTGTGTTACTAAGTCCTACTCATAAAATGTGTTGTCACCTGTGGACAAACTACTACTGGGTCTTTACGGCTAGCTGCTGTGAGTAGCAGTGATGACAGGGCCGCAGCAGCAGCACAACGTACTTCTGTTTTCTGTCTGGCTAGCATTGTCAGTGTGACGGAGCCTGCTGGATGAGAATTTGTCCATACTCCGCTGAGGCACTGCTTTTAATCTCTTGCTTACACAACACAGAGGGCCCATCCACAGTCTGGCCCTTCCACAAAAACAGGACCCTGCATCGTGGGGGTCAACACCCACTGGCAAAGACACATCGCAGAGGATGAAACTCTGTTCTCCGTGTGCAGACAGAATGACCCTGCTTTAGAGCTCATCCCAAAGCCCACCAGTAAAGTCACTGATGTCCCGCTAAATGCTAAAAGCAGAAATGTCAGCTGACGTCTTTGCAAAGTCCCTCTGGGATTGAGAGCTAGCAGTGTGCCATGGTAGCGACGGACAGCATAGAAAACACGATGGATCCTGGTGGGAGAGGGTAGGTCAGGGCCAACATATTTTCAGCTTTGATGTAGCCTTTCTGTGAGGCCAAGCTCAACCCCAAGGGAAACTAACAATGGTGATTCTGAGCTCACAGCTGGAACAGAGCTCATAGAGCACTTCACTTTCCAACAAATGCACTGAACACAAATTGTATGAAGCGTTTTTTAGATCAGTTATTTGTCTAAGTTTCTGCTTCGCCTGTTAGATGCCTCTTTTCATTGCCCCTAATCTCACCTGGACTCTGCTTTGTTGTCGAGCTAGCCAGAGAGACAGCGTGCAGACAGACGTGATGAATGATTTATTTTGTATGCCGTGTGGCAACTGACACTCCAGTGTGTCAGAGTAACATATGTGTCTGAGAAACTGTGGCTGTTGGCTACACCTCACGTGAAAAACGAGACTAAACATGGGAGGGAATCAACCTGAAGGTGAATCTTCAGCCAAAAACCATATGGACGGTCACACTGGGAGCTCATTAGGCTAATGGTTGTCTCCTCAGCACCCCTGAGTCCAGAGAGGAGTAAGATTTTTCTCTCTGCTGACTATGTTGTGCAACAAAACCTTAACCACATTTTGGCTCAAGATCAACATAAATGCTCTTGAGTAAAGGTGAACCATTATTTACTAACAGTGACTTAACTGGCTCTGCAGGTAGTCTGAGAATGTTATTAGAACATGTTTAATAACAGGTGGCCATGAATCACATAGGAATAAAAAGCTTGGTTTTAAGGCTGATGAAGGAATAAGCCTACATAACTCTACCAAGCTTACTGAAAGGGACTGAGGATTTTTAAAGAGGTAATGGAGTTAATGTACAGTCCATCTTAGTCAGACTGTGGAATATGTCATTCATCATCATCCCCACCCTGACCTTCCACTCTGCTCAGAAACAAACACCCACGGAATACTTAAAGCTGTTGGGAAAATAACTTTTTTTGTCAACTAATCAATATTACCACAAGTAATAAAAAAATAAGCATAAATGTGGTCAATTCACTGCAAACACACATTTTAGCTTTGATGAAGCTTTCGGTGCATTACTTTTTTTTTTTTTTTTTAAACTAATTATCAATAATGGCTACAAATTAACCACGTTTGGAACAGGAAAATCAATACAGACCTTCTGTAGACAATGTTTTATTTATCAGCTTCCACAAATTCAATATGTGGGTGTGATACCGTGGCATGCTGGAAATTAACTTTTAAATTTAAAGCACTTTCCATATAATCAAAACAATAACTTTCTTAAGACAGCTCACTCAAACACTGACCATTTACTGTGACGAGTTCTTTCTCTGACAGTGAGTACCGGCCTCCTCAAGACTGAGCATGGTGAGTTAATCATCAGATCTGTGATCCCGACAAGCTAATGTATGGAGCACTGGGAGGGAGGATGGCTTTCAGGAGCTCAGGGATCAGGGATCAGTATTGATGAGCTGCAATATTGTGTGGAGGAAGAGCAAAGAGGGAGGGGTGAAAAGTAGGTGTAATGAGCTACTGAAAAACAAACAAACAAACAAAAAAAAAAACGCAGGGCCTAAAGGAGTAATCACGAAAGTCAAACAAAAGAATCTTTTTGATCAGCTCGGTCAGTCCTGTGGGGTATACATGTGGATATTTTTCCCACACCAGACATGGAAATATAAATTCAACTCCCTGGGGCTGCCGGATTTAGCCAAGATCTGTTCACACAGGGTGACGCCATAACCACTGCCAACTCCCTGGAGAATCTAACCTCTTGTGACAAATACCATATATAATGCGAGTTCAGCTGCAGTGTTAATTATATGTACGTCATTTCAGTATTTACTGCTTGTGTTTGATAAGAGTACGGGAACAACTTTGTCATCTGCAACTTGTTTCAAATGCAGACAAAACAAAATGTATGCTGTTTACTTCTTCAACAACTGCCAAATCAGCACTGTCTGGAAATTTTTTTAAGAAATAGTCACTAAATAGAGTTGGTATTTACTTTTAAATATCCAGGATTTTTTATTGATGACCATTTGTCTTTTAAGGAGAAATTAAAAGAGACGTGAACTGAGCAAGAAAGCCTTCAGGTTTTCTGCACCTAATACTTGGAATAAATTACAATCTCAACTTCAACTTCAAGCCCTTGTTACACTGAATGAGTTTAAAGTTCTGGTGAAATCATTACAGTCTAATTTGTCTGTGTGCAAGTCTTATATGTGAGCAAGTTTTAATGTTAATTTTATCTGCTGTTTACTGTTTTTTGGTGACTGTGCTGCTGCCTTCTTGGCCAGGTCTCTCTTGTAAAGGAGATCTCTGATCTCAGTGGGACTAACCTATTTAAATAAATGCTAAGTAACGTCACTAATTTCTTTTTGATTTAGCAGATTATATTTACATTATATCTGTGAATAGTTTTCTTTGTAAATCAGTGAATCAGCTGCACATGTATATAACTGAGTAGCCAAAACCAAGGAAATGTCACCATTTTACTTTAAATTAATCTAATAATCTGACTTATCAAAAAATATTTACAGAGGACTTTTCTGTTGATTGACTATCAGGTAACTGTTTCTGCTCTGTTTCTGCTGTCAGTAGATCTGTGGTTCCAGCACACAACAGCTATGTGAATCATCTTGTAAAAAGCCCATAAACAACATGAATTAATGGTTTACTTGGCCAGAAGCATTCCTGTATCCTTGGATATCTAGGGTTGGGTTGTTATCAGCAGGGTCAGCTAGCCCGCAGACTAGCCCACTGAGACAAGGTTAGGTGATTAAACTAGCTAAAAGAGATAAATCTGCAGCTACATTCTCCTCTAACCTTCTAGAGAAGGTTAAATGGACTCATATCCACATAACGGCTACATTCCCAGCCATCCTCAAAGCTTAAAACAACCCGACTTAAGAAAACATAAACATTGCAAGCTGAATGCTTTATCTCCAAACATTTACTGCATAATGACCGACAACCTCCAACAGCCTTTCCATGACCTCCTGATACTTCCATCTCTCCACATTACTCTTGTCATCGCTGTCTTTAACCCAACATCACACTGCTTTGTTATGATTAATTTATTTACCTGCTTCTTTATCCAAATGTGGAAAGCTTTATCAGAAAGATCAAGCTTGAAATTCACCAACAGCATTACAGGACTTCAAGTACAAGGCATAGAGATGAAAATGTATAACAACAAGGCTTCAAATACATCATCTGATATTAGAAATCATGTCACAGATTGCAAAATAACAGTCTCAAGGATACTCTAAGGGCTGCTGGGCTCAGAGTTGAAGTCGTGCAATCAGAGAAGACATCTTTGTACACACACTTGTACGACAAGGCTAAAGCAGGACAATGGCTACCATTATCTTCGTGTCTGATGTGGCCGTGACAGCACAGGCACTGACTGGCACTGGGTGCATCTCAGGCTGCCGATTCACTGGTGTGGACTCAAAACACCTCTGGGTGTGTGAGTAAACTGAGCTGTCTCAATTGGCGGTGACAGTCCAGCTAAAAATAAAGAGTTTATGCTGATTCGCAGGACGACAAAATTCAATGGACAACAGGTAGTCGTGGAAAAAGAGAAACAGGGAAGGCCGCAGCGCTGTCTCAAGCCCACGGGAACTCTGAGCTGAGGGTCTGAGAGGATCTGCCGTCCCCCAGGACAGGCTGAATGCATAGTGGGACACAAAGCCCTGCTTACTTTGGGACTATTCCCAGGACAAGGCCCTTTCTGGGTGTGCTGATATCTTCAGCACAGGGAGAGGAAAAAAAAATAACCCCCAAAGCGAAAGGAAAAAAAACAAGCCCACCAAGAAGAAAAGAACACAGCGTAAGAGACTGGGAGAATAGGCCGGATAATTTCCTCCTCAATTGCAGAGAGTGCTCGAACTGACAGATACTTTTCTGCACTGAGCTCCCAGGACTCAGTGACAATTGTTACTGTGCTTCTGTGTGTGCAGTGTTTACTTACTCAGGGTGGTATACTGTGCAATATCCATTAAAGACAGCAGCCTTTACTTCCTTAGGGCCTGTATTAACTAGAATGTAACTCAGCACCCTGACTACAGCTAAGTAATTACCAGAGACACACCACTATTTCTTCTGCCACATTACAGTGACTGTATTTAGCAATCCGTAAAGAGCTGTAGCTTCGAGCATTTACACAATTCTATCTTAAAAAAATATTGCTATTGGTGTATATGACTACTACTGAGCTTCTGAATGTTTCAACCCTCCTCACACGCATACTCACCCTCTCAATAAAGGAGTAACCGCTCCAAGCAGATACTTCTGACATATAACCGCATTAACAGAGTCGAGGTCAAGTGTTGAAGTATCATGTTGGAATGAGTTGTATCACAGCTCAACAATGAACACAGCCTGCTCCGGTACACTGTGACTGATGACACTTACAGACAGAAGATAGCAAGACTGTGAAGCAACCGCATCATGTATGTTGGAGGTTACTCACAAGAGTTCACCTTAGACAAATTAAAGAAATACAAATAGTTGCATTTCAAAGATTTAATTTAGGTTTTTTTTTTTTTTTTTTAAAAAGCATCAGACAAAACATGTGATCCGCTTACCTGAACAACTTCTATCCCTCTTTTCCTGAAAGAGAAGAGAAAAAAAAAGTCATTCATTTTATTAGAATTAAACTGAATATGACCATTAACAGGCTTTGCTAATCAACCAAGGACCAAAAACATATAAGACGCAAGATGTATTTTGCAAATATATGTCAGGTTGTGTAGGTGAAGATGCCTGTGCTGTCTTTCAGTGTCCAAAAACAAGGCCTCAAGAACATCTCAAAGATTTAGAGGAAGAAAGACTTCAGAACGTCAACAAACTCCAACAGAAAGCTAAGTGATGCAACACATGCACAGTAGTCAAACAGCAAAAGTGACAAGAAAACACACTCAATTTGTTTTTACTTTTATGTTATGACACTTAAGCTCTGTAAACCAAATTTTCCCATTATTTTTCCCTCACTTGATTTCTTCCTTCATAACAGGAAGGTTCCTTTAACTCTTTATGTAAATTTACATCAAAATATGAGAAATTAAACAGAAATCCACAAAGGTTTTTAGCACTTTGACTGCATTAATAGTGAGAACGACTGACACATCAGCCTGTCTGCATCTAGAAGTCAAAAATAATTGAAAAATTATCCTAATTTATTCAGTAAATTTGTCTGATAGCAGCATGGGAAAGTATGATTCTCATGACTGATATCCCCCTGCAGAGACGGAGAAAACTTTCCAGCGACAACACAGAAATGGTATTATTTTAGCTGAAACTGGTCATTTGGTAACAGTGGAGACTGTGGTTCAGATCCCTGATCTTGTCTAGACTGATATGTTGTCCTCATCTCTGATCTGACATCATACAGGAGCATTTAAGCAACAGACAATTTGTACATAACTTTGAACGCAAGACGACTTCTCCAATTTGAAAGGGATTTTTTTTTTTTTCAACCAAGACACAGAGAAGGCCTCTGACATGTTTAAACCTGCTGGGTTTGTACTGGTCCCAAACCCTCCTGAGAGAAAAACAAATGCCCAAACTGAGTGTAGAAGAGAAGGCATTTGCACAATCCTGATGGAGCTGGCCTTTCAAGAGTCCTCTCTAGCTCAATTCCACAAGTTCACCAAAACAATTTAGAAAAAAAAACAAAACAAAACTTAAAGAACCAAAACAAACAGCTCCTAGTTGGGGTGGATTTACAATGAGAACAAAACCAGTCTAGCAATACCACTAACTCAGCCTGTCCAGCCCAGTTGTTTTTGAGGTTACAGCCCCATGGTAACAGCAGTGCAGCCATTCACCGCTTCACAACAACGTGGATATTTAATACTGCAGCTGCCGTGTTTCATGTGAAGTGAATGGGGCCTTTAGTTTCGTCTCATCACAGATATGGAGATCGTCTGCTGTCCTATATTGTTACAGAGCCAGCAGAAAGAAAAGGATGAAGGAAGAAGACCCATCAGAGAAGCAGGCCAAGGTCAGAACTTTATGAATCGGTTTGACACACATGAACACAGAAGCACACTGAAAAACAAGAGACTTTTATTACACCATTTCATAATGGCACAGAGCAGGGATGCGCAGTATTGAATGTTTGCTGGTATCTGATGCCAATATTTTCCATCTCATTTTGGCTGATTACAGATATCTATATAGGCACATTTCTTGCCACCTACGTACAGAAAACCTCAATTCTCTACTGTATTGAATAAACAAATTTTTATGTTTGCTGTTATCATAATGGCCAGCCACACATATAATACGTTTTCAAAAGTACACATTCACTTAGTAAAATACAAAAATGAATACTATACCTTTAATGCAGAACATGCTGTATGTATTTCTAAAGGACATTTTAAAAATAAATACAGTTTTTATCAGACAAGAATTATCTGCCTGTCAGTGTTCATTGTGGGCTGCTTACTGTATTCAATTTTCAGACCTTTATCGATATCACCACACATCCATATAGCACAAAATATTATATATCCATAAACTCCAACCCTCAATTTTAGTATTTATGGACACTTTGTGTACACAAGTAAAAGATAGTACATGTGAGTGCACCCCAGAAATAAATGTTGGTTTTCTTTTTCAACTTTCAAAAGTTGTCATCTGCCCTAATCACGACACAAATGAATCTGGTTTATTAACACACACATGCACTTTAAAGCTCTCTGTTGACCGCTCAGGTTAAATATACATCTTCCTCTATCTATTGTGAAGCCATATAAATATAGCCACACACCTTAATTTTTATCTTTATAAATACGCCTAAGTTGCACACAAAAATATTCACTGAACAACTGTAACTGATCTGCTATACTGTCTAATTATTGCACACTGCCTTTGTAGTTGCACTGTTTCTTGTTTGTTACACTACATGTCACCCTATGGTCCTAAAGAAGCACAATTTTGTCCCACAGTGTGCTCTGTATATGACTGAGTTGGCAGTAAAGAGCATTTGACTTCCAGTCCATCACAGTATCTAAACTGTAGTATACAGCTGGGTGTATTTGAGATTGCACTGACATACTGATAAAGTAAATGATAGCAAGATAGCACAACAGGGAACAATTATTGAAGAAGTGGCTCATAATCGTTACAAGAAACTACAGTGATTATTTTAAAAGTATTCTCATGGTTAACATTGGTCAGAGATAAAAACAAACAAAAAAAAAGTCTCTTAACCAGATAACAAAGTTGTACCTGAATATGAATCCAAGGCAATCTTGACATGTTAAAGACTTCAGAGTGATGCTTGTTGTAGTTTTTAAATAATCACAGTCTTCTTATTACTGCAGCAAACTGAATCATTTGGGTAAAATACTGTATGTCAGCACACCGTAGGTATAACTCAGTGTGATCTCATTAGACTTGTTTTCGTAGCACGCAGTGGCCTTGCCTTGACAGGACGAGATGACAGTATTTTCATATTATCCAGTGACATCGGGGCTGGCTGCTCTCAAGGGCATCACATTTTTCCAAATCAGGAATATGTGAATCGGTGAGAAGCCACTGAACTGCTGCGCAAGCTTATAAGAGACCAACAGAAACCCAAATGACTCCAACCAGCAGGAATCCCTTAAGTCCAGCTGCATGAGACAGGACACACTCCTCAGAGACACACTCACAATGGCAGCTGCATGCCACATGATGACAGCGGAAATAAACCTGTTCAGTCACAGTCTGAACATAATACTGACGCATGGTTTACCTTAGACAATGAAGCCAAACAATTCTAAAACCTATATGCATCTATCTGAAAACGAAAAGTTGTAGTGCTAAAAATTTAATTTAAATAGTGATTTAATTAGTTTCATTCTAGCTTGAGGTTAAACAGACAACAGCATGAAAAAGTTGACAACTGACTCCTCAGAAAGGCAATATCTCCTTTAAAAACATATATACTGGAGCCAAATATAGGAAGGCGATCTTACTTCTACAATTTCCTTCCTCTTAAAGATGACTTTTGATTTCTAACACGCTAAAGGACAGGGGAAATATGTAGAGAAAAAGAGAACTACATGACACGTATATTTTTAAAAAAGCAGTCATGCAGTGATCACATACATGATACACCTACATTCACTTTGTGGCTCTTTGTCATTCAAATGTGTCATTTGTTTCTGCCGTTAAAGGCTATTGGTGTGACTTGATCTTTCTGATCTTCTGTCACAAACACCAGGCCCCCACCCTTCATGTTAAACAGGCTTCAGTCCAGCTCTGAGGGAAGAAGCGGGTGAGCAGGATGCAGGGAGGGGGGGTGTTGCTTGGAGCTTTATGAGGAGATTAAAAATGTTTTGTGGATTACAGCATGATAATCTGTGCTGGCTCAATCAGGTCACTTTGTGAGGCAACAACCGTGTTGGAAAAGGTGAAAATCCTTCAAAGCACACAGTCAACATACCTGAACTACTGAGGCACATTCCTGCTAAATCAAACAAGTGGAGACTCTAAACTGTTTTCTTTGTTTTCTCTCAATGTTAGCTGCCATAATTTTGTGCTCTCAGGTTAACTATAGTCCTCATCCAGCACAGGCAGAGCAATACAATGTTGCAATGAGATGATAAGGCTGCTGCCATACCCTAAAGCCCTTCCCCAGTCCAATATACTTATAGCACTTATTGTAAATCAGTTCGGGAGAGTTCATTTCTTCCCTTGAATTTATGTCTGCTAAGAAAACACAGGGCCGTCTTTGTAACAGCTTATATAACATTTACTTTACCAGGCATGGATAATGTACAACAAGATAATATACATATAACATTCACACAGTTGCCTCACTCAAGGCTGGGTGAAAAAAAATGTTGTGACTGTACATTTGGACAGACAGTTCTATTTTTTGTAGATAAATCAAATGTCAACATCACAAGGAGAGACAGAGGAGCGACTCCAAGACTGATGTCAGTGATATCACACTGCTACCAATTACAAGCGATAACAGATACTGTAGTGGTCACAGGTTAAAAGATTTACTTTTTCAGTCCACACACTGATTGTGTGGTAAATATCCAAGCTCCAGGAAAATAGACAAAATAACAACACCTGTTTTAGCTGCTTGTCCTGTTACACATGCACCTTTGGCCATGAACATTGTCCTACCTACACACATTCCCTTCATGCACCATGTCTCAACAAGCACGAGTCGAGACGTAACAAACAAAACCAACTTGTGCCACTTTTCTGCAGGGCATTCGCATGTACTCTTTTAAAAAAAAAATGTCTGTGCACTACAGCAGAGAAGAGAGAAGCAGCGTAGCAGTGGGGCTTAAAACACTTAACAGACATGAGCAGAGATGTCACTGATCCAGTGTTTAAGAATGAAAGAGAAAGTGAAAAGTGCTAAAGGGTTATTCCTTGCAAGAGGAGAAGAGGTGACAATCAGTCCCTTTTGTTACTGAGTCCTTAAGAGGAAGTTGACTGTCTGTCAATGCCGCACTTAATTCACTGCGACATCAATTGTTAATGATGTGGGAGTACAGTGTGAATGCATGCCAAGATGTTTTTGTTGGGTGTGTTATAGTCACCTTAACCTGCTCGCAATACATTGATACTATGTCCACATACCTGCATAAATCAGCAAAGGCCTGGAAATTCAGTTTCTTCATCTTCTTCTCACTGAGCCAGTAGCCGACTCTCCGGCCTTTCAGGAAAGTCTGCATCTCCACTGTGCTCCTGTTCCTTCTCTGGAGGGAAATGGTGCGACTGAAGGCTCGACCTGGACAGAGCAAGAGATGATGTTGGTGTCACAACCGGGGCAGTGAGGGGAGTTATCAAGCTCACCACCACTTTTATAGTAAGTCAAAGAGCCAGGAGTGACGATTTCTACTAGCCTGCCTCTTGAACCTTAACCCACAGTTAGCATTATCTAGTTTCCAGAGTCAAGTCAGATCAACAAGGTATACAGGTGAATGAAAGTGCATTCCTCTCAAAACCAATACAAGACAGGAACTACGACAGGTTAAAACGCACATACCATTAACACTGAATACGTATCATAAAAGAACAATGCATGAAAAGAAAGCGAATGAAAGTGGCTTAGTGCTCCATAAACAGGTAATAAATCTAGCTATACACTGTTGTACGATGCTCCCTGTATGTAAAGTTGAAGCTATATGCTATGAAACTTATCATAAATAAACCACACAACATACTACGAAATAGAGGCTAATTAAAGCTGTTCGTGGTGCAGAAATACTAAAGAATATCACAGCGAATGTGGCTCCGCATCAGCGAACCCCACACACTGACCTCCTTTAGCTAACCTCAGCTGCTAACGTTAGCGGGCTAGCTGTGTAGTGACAATCTGCACAGCTAACCGATGGCATGCAATTAGAGGAAAGCTAGCTTGCTAACAAGGCTGACAACCGTTAAATGGCCGAGCGGATTCATACCACTTCCACGTATGAAACGAGTTGACCACAGGTGCTAGCGACCGCCGGTTAGCTAAAAGATGAAGCAAGTGACTTAACTAGTTGCGAATAAAGCTGGCAGCGAGGGGCTATGGGGAGCTAACTAACCTGGTAGTTTTAGCACAGTTCCCCCCCCCGAATTCGTGTTCCTCTTCAGAAACTAGCTCGGGTAGTTTCCCATTCTCTGTCCGTCCCCTGGAGAAGGACTAACGAACACGGTGACAGATGACAGGCACAGCTGGACTCACGTTGAGATGTTCCTGGTGTTTTCTCTGTCAGTCTCTGAGCACTACTGGCTGCACACACCCAGGATCCAGGAGACTGATGCTGCCTTCAGGGGCCGCTCGGAAAATACCGCCCCGCACCGTCAAATCACAGTGTCGCCCTATTTACACCCCTCCCATTATTTCACCACTGTAATAACCGATGAAGCACTTTCTCAGTAAAGTGGTATGAAACTGAAGATTAAAAATACTACACAGGAAGCGTCTATATGTTTTGTTTTGTTTGATCCAATCCCGAAATACGCGATATTATCACATAAAAGCGGCAGGGAGAGAGTGGAGTAGAGGAGTAGTTTTAAAAATGTGTATATTTTCCACCTAATAGATTAAATGACCAATAAATTTTTGTTGGGCTCTTTCATATTTACAACCTGTGGTTTGTTTAAAGGTGGTTTTCTATATTTCTGGCCGTCTGTGAAGGGCCGGGCTGCGGTCAGAGAAGTTCAGTGTGTTCTCTGGAAGATCACTCCTGTCAGCTCACACTCCGCACACGAGGAAGTTTGACGCTAAATGTGGGCCAGTGCGCCGCTTTGTGACTATGCAAAAAAAATAATAATAATAAAAAAATAAAAAAAAATAAAAAATGGAGTCTGAGCGATGAACTAGGGGCCTGTAATCGCGCAACACTGTTTTCTCCTTAATAATGACCGCGTATTTCGACACAACATAGAAACGTGTCGCAGTGGCGCCATCTATGGGAAAACTGCCGCAACATACAGCAGGAGTGAAACAACTATAGCAAAATTAATTAAATAAATAAAGCAATTAATAAGTAGGTCTGCTTTGATTCAGATGTGTCCTATTAAGCCGAATGTTATTTTTAAGATATTTAATATTTATTGATAAAATGCTGCATTATTTGACGTACAAAACTATCTCTGTCTGTCCTGCTGTCGAGTGAGGGATGTTTTTTGTACATTATGCCTCTAGTAGAGCTGTAGTTAGTGGCCTACAAACAAAAGA
Organism: Amphiprion ocellaris; assembly: GCF_022539595.1. NCBI lineage: Eukaryota > Metazoa > Chordata > Actinopteri > Pomacentridae > Amphiprion > Amphiprion ocellaris. Next base: position 15,314,001 of record NC_072785.1, read on the forward strand.
GAAACACATTAGTAGACAGAACTTGCAATATTCCTGATACGTAAAATATGCCAGGAGACTCTGGAAAACTCAACCTGACCAGAACAAAACAACTTCAAAAGTACACAACAACACAGCCGCTGCTCCAGTGGCTGCAGGGAGGGAGGACTCACCGCACATTTCTCCCGAATAAACACCACCAGAACGGGTATGTAACCTTTTCATCACATTTTTGGGATCTCAAACTGCTAAATTTCACCGTTTTCAGTGATTGTTCGTGTGAGTTTGTGTTTGGGGGAGGTTATTTCGAGTCTATCCACCTTCAAAACATCAATGAATGTTTCTTTATTGCCCACAATAACTTGTTTGTATTGCTAGAAGGTGCCAGCTGTTCAGCAAAGCCTGTGTCTTTTGGTGTGGTTCATAGCGATACATCTGGCAAATCATCAGCTATTTAATATATATTCAGTATTCAGAGTCAGAACTGTGTGTTTCTTCCTCCCCACATATTGATCATATCCTGTAACTTCTATGAATAGTTGGAAAAGTACAACACTGTTATTTTTAAAAACATTTTTATTCTTGCCTGATTAAAATTTTAACAAAAATTACATTTAGAATATATTATTTAACATATTACCATAAAGGGGGTCAGTAATGTGAAGCTAATGTTTAATTTGTGTTAATTAATGTCCTCTAAATCGGCTGTAAGCCACTCATTAACAAATTACTTGTTTTGATACTGTTGTATGTTATACATGTTGGTTATTCAGTAATAACACAGCTTTTGAAGGTAAGTGTATTTAAAATATATATTTTATGATTGTTTTGTGCATTTTTGAAATACACAAAAATATTAATAAAAAGACAAATATCGATTGTAAATGTACATGTTTAATGTCAAATGACACTAATTACATGTAACTGTGAATAACCATAAAATTTTTCTTTTTGTGCACAAGAAGATTGTTAAAAACATTTGCAAATTTATTGTAGTTCCATAATTGTTTTAAAAAATATTTCATAGGTCAAATTCAAGTTTAAACTATAAATACATTACAATAATTAGACAAAATGGGTGACAATTATTATTGGTTCTTTAACTTTACATAGATTTGTTCAGTAAATGAGATATAATCACAGATGTTTTAACTGCTAAAATGTTAAATAATGTGCTTCAGTGTCATCAATGAATTATATATAAAAGAACTGATGGACTGTCAGTTTATTATACAGTTTTAACGTTATATTTTTACATGTTGTAGGTAATTTAATTGTTTCCACACATCAAGATTCAAGACCTTCATTTATCACAAACACAATTATACATAGTATAATGCGCAGTGAAATGCATTGTGCACCTGTTCCAGACTGATACAATAGGAATAAGAATAGATAGATAGATAGATAGATAGATAGATAGATAGATAGATAGATAGATAGATAGATAGATAGATAGATAGATAGATAGATAGATAGATAGATAGATAGATAGATAGATAGATAGATAGATAAATAGATAGATAGATGGGGTCATGTGGGGGTCAATGGTAACTCAGCTGAAAGTGATTTCTCGTACGCAGATACAGTTTGCTATTTTCCATATAAAATTTGATATTTTGCCAAAAAAGAAATATCTGTCATGATTATCTCAACTTAATAAAAAGAACACAATCAAAACAATTTTTGAATAACCGTGTTTTATTATTGTCTAGCTAATTAGAAGGTGGTTGTTATTAAATTCGGACGGTTATTTAGTTGATACTTTAGTGATATCTAGTCATTTTTTTTTATTAATAAATGATTGTTTCCATAATAATTATGGTATTTGTAAAGACATGATCATAATGAACATAAAACATTTCTTTGGAAACTTTTAATAAAAATGTGTACAAGATATATCCCAAGGACTTCAAAAGTCCCTCAATTATATATTGATCCAGATAGATGGAAATAAGCAAAATAAATACATAAATCAAAGTGTCGAATAGTGCAAGTTTTATATAGTATATATACAAGGGGAAGAGTAAACAGTAGAGTGGATGGGATTTGCAGGTTGATTGTCTTACATATTAATATATTTTCCATAAACATTAAAAAAGACTAATATTATATATTATAGTTTAGTTTGTTTGTTTACATTTTACAGTGTACATGGTTAAGTCATCAAACTGGTATTCCAGATATGTTTCTTTTAAATAACTTACAACTGATCTATTAAAAACCAATTAACCATCAACCAATTACTATTACCAGTAATTTAAAAATATATATATAATAAGAGCACCATATCTGAAAATGGTACCAAAAAGAAACGACGGGCTACTTAAACAAAAGATAAATCCATTGATAATAAATGTGAAAACAGGTATATTTTAAAACGCCATCGGGTGCTGTTTGTTCCGGGTATCTGTCGTCACATCCTCCACGTGGTCCGAGCCAAACTCCCGCCCGGAACTCTCGTTCATCAACACTGTTGTCCTGCTTCGCTGTTGTGTGTCTGCGTCCTCTCCTCTCTCCTCTCAGCATGGCAACACATAAAGACGACTTAGACACTGACGAGGTTCTTGCCAACGAGGAGGAGCTGCAGAACGCTCTGTGTGTTCTGGCTGGAAGCGACCCAGAAAACTGCTCTTATTCCCGGGTAAGAGAAGCTCCGTGCAGCGCATCCCTGCAGCCCTGCTGGTATGCAGCGACTGTCGCCTGCTGGCTTTTTCCTCATACTAGTGCTGCGATTTTAGATCGTAGTATTTATTGCAGCACCGGCCATTTCACACTATACTTTTGGTATATGTTATTATATACAAATTGATTCGAAATAGCATAAAATAAAATCAGACAAACAAAACAGTCCACATGAAATTTAAACAAAGCTTGTTCTAGAGTCATCCAGTAAATCTTTGGATTTTTTGGTCTTTCTGTATAATTTTGGAGGATCAAAACCCAGGTTAATCTCTGCAAGCTTGATATGTATTACTTAAATTAAGCAATATTATTACATTATGTTATTCTCCATAATTGTAATAATAACACTGTAATATGTAATATAGTCAGGTAAAGTAGTATTTAGTATAGTTTTGTGAGGTTTTAAGCTGTAATATGTAAATTACTCACATAAAATCGCACCACAAATGACTCTTAGACTGAAATCTACTTTGAACTGTTATGCTGAGTCCTTTGTTTTGTCACTTTCCCATGCTGAACTTACGGTGACGTTATACTAATTTTTCTGCTCTCCAGTGTTTCACCTTTGCCTGATAGTTGAGAAATCTTCTGTAGGCGACGGTTAAAGCATTGCTGCGGTGCTTTACTGTGCTGCTGACTGTGTATTCATGCCCGCTGTGTTTGTTGTTGCAGGGTTATGTGAAGAGACAGGCGGTGTTTGCCTGTAACACCTGCACTCCCAGCGCTGCACAGCCTGCTGGGGTTTGTCTGGCTTGTGCCAATAAATGTCACGATGGACACGATATCTTTGAACTGTATACCAAAAGGTGAAAACAAATAAGCTTTGTGTGTTGCACTGACAGTAAACTGACAGCATACATTTTAGAGTTTTGTGGGGGTTTTTTTTGCTTAATTTGTCAATGTTTCTGTTCTTCTTGTAGAAATTTTCGATGCGATTGTGGAAATAGCAAATTTGGTGACTTCCAGTGCCATTTATGCCCTGTAAGTCCTCTTAATTTATATCTGTCTTTGTCTCCTATTTATGCTCCACTTGTTGACTTTATTCATATTCATGAATCTGGTATTTGCAGGTCAAAGACGAGGAGAATGTGAGAAATCACTACAATCACAACTTCAACGGCTGCTACTGCACGTGTGACCGACCGTACCCAGACACAGACGATCAGGTATTCCTTTTGTTTTTATTTCAGCTCTCATGTGATTCAGATTATTATAATATATTTAAATCTACTGTTTATATTTCCATGTTATCAGTCGCTACATTAAAGTGTTCATTTTCTAATAGAACGACGATGAGATGATTCAATGTGTCGTCTGTGAGGATTGGTTCCATAGCAGGGTGAGCATGAGCGGCTTTTTGTGCAACTCTGATTTACATTTTAATCGCTTTTGTGACTCATCTGCTCATTGTGTTTGTCTTCAACAGCACTTGGGCTGCACTACGGTTGAACCTGAGGAGCTGCAGGAGATGGTGTGTGAAGCCTGCATGAACAAAGCTCCTTTCTTGTGGATATATGCAGCTCACTTTGCAGGTAATTTAGATTTCTGCACTACGTGTCACTGGCAGCAAGAAGAAAAAAAGTCTAACTTTAAACAGTTGGCAATAAATTTTAGAGCGTTCTTTCTTCGTCCTTCAGCACCACCTGTGATCAACATCGGTCATCCTGCAGAAGAGGAGGAGGAAGTAGAGGTGGATGTTGAGGATGAAGACTGCGAGCCCAGTCGAAGCGGTGATGAGGAACCGTCTACCAGCAGCGAGCACACAAAGCAGGAGGTGAGGAACAAAACTAAGACAGTAGTTTTGTTAGGATGAAGGAGTTAAAGTGAAGAAGTAAACCTCCCCACAATAAATGTGTGTGTGCAGACTTTCTGCATTCGTGGCTCATGGGATGGATGGAAGACAGGTGGTAAAATACTGTGTTAATATGCCATTCTCAGGTTTATGTTCCTGTGTATAATTAAGGTTGTATTTTTATTAAATAGTGCTCAAAGCTGATTTAGAAAAGAACTTAAACAAGAGAAGTGATTACAATATTCAAAAGTCCCTTTTTAGTAGAGTCATTGAACTTGCCTTGAATAAATACTGTATATGGACAAATAGCAATTTAGTCTTTCTCTGACACTCAGTTATTGCTCTTTTTGAGATTGCACTGTCTTTACTAATGTTTTGTTATCTTTTTTGTTTTATTTTTTTTTGTTAAGCACCTAACTTTAATAACTAGTTTTGAAAGGTGCCATAGAAATAAAGTTTATTATTATTATTATTATTATTATTATTATTATTATTATTATTATTATTATTATTATTATTATTATTATTATGAAATATCTAGTGTAGCGTGCATAGTCATTATTCTAGGGATTTGTTACATGCAAATCACATATTATATTCAGCTTTGCTTTGTTCCTCAGGACCATTGTACAGCTTTTACAGTTTTTGTTGTGTGTTGCGTGTATTTGTACCCGTGTGGTGACAGATGTTTCCCATTTACAGAGCAGCGTGGTTAGTGCCTCTGACCTGTTTATATGTATCCTCCTACACAACATGAAAGCCCTCTGCAGCTGTGATTGTGACTTCATGTGGAGTTACACTGCGTAACTGAGGGCCTAGTGGGAAGTATTTGAGTGCAGCTGTCGTGCTTTTGTGTTTTTTTTAATGCCACTCTGCCACTAGATGGGGCTGGAGGAGTAATGAGCAGATTACAGTGAGCAGGCTCCAGCTCCTCTTATCGTGCTTTCCCCTCCTCTGGGTAATTAGAGGAGAAATGACCCATGAGGTTCTGCTTCTCCTGCTCTGTAGACGGCTCTGGCTAGAAGAGCTTACAGTAAACGGGTGATTTTCATCGCCCGACCATCTCATGGTGTCAGTTTGCTTGAGACTCCCACAGATGAGTCTGCATTGCCTGTGTGTGGAGAAGCATTACAAAGCCCCCTCTGCTTCATCTCCTGCTATAATACAGTAACTAACACCAAGTTTGTTTGTTTGTATCATAGGAAGCAGCAAACAGGAGTTCCCCCTGCAAGCGAACCCATGAGGAAATGTCAGACAGCCCTGGAGCAGCCACAACCAGAACCGTGGAGTGTAAGCTGAAAGAGCTGCAGGCTCAGGGCAGGGAGAGGCTGAGACGGGGAGCGGTGTTCTGGCCTTACAGTTGGCGCTCCGAGCTCTGCACCTGCACAAGCTGCAAGGTAAACCACACATACTAGCTCTAAGATTGTAATGCAGACTTCCCCTGAAGGCAGCAGACAACCAAGTGTTTGCTGTTCGTGTTGATCCAGCTTCATGTAACGCTGTCTGCAAATTACAAAAGCACCTTCTTAACTAACGTTTGTCCCCCGTGTGTTGGACTGGTGTGCAGAGGGCTTACGTGGCTGCTGAGGTGCAGTTCCTCATGGACCAGTCTGACACTATTCTGGCCTATGAGGAGAAAGGCTTAGACGAACCATTTGGGCAGCACCCACTGATGGCACTCACAAGCTCGATGGACCACGTACAACAGCTGGAGGTCATTTACGGTGAGCATGAGGAGGGCGGGAGGGAAGAGTCTGTTTTCTTCCACGGTTGTAATCACGTCAAAGTTAAATTTAAGGGAGTGGCAACTGATTGACACTTACTGCAGACTAATTAATCGCGTGTTCTTCCCTCAGGTTTCAACGAGCTGAAAACCTCCATCAGTGCATTTTTAGAACAGTGTGTTTCCGAAGGAAAGGTGAGAAACGGATGTCTGTGTGAGTCACGTCTGGCGGACATTTGTCTTTTTTTTTTTTTTTTTGTTCTTCCTCTGCACCTCAAACTTAACACGTTTCTTTCATGTTTCTGTCAGACGGTCACAGTCGAAGCTGTACATCAGTTCTTTGAGGAGCTGCGAGCCAGAAAAAGACGCAGAACCAATGCAGGGTATCAGTAACAAGGAGTCCACGCTGCTGCCATCATATGCTGGAATCATATGGTGATTTAAATGAATGGCCCGCTTGAATAAAGTGCTTGTTCTGAAACCGAGCTAGAAGTGCTGATTTCTGAGTATTGTTGTTTCATGTTTCTTTTGAGGGAGTGAATTTTTGTGGATTGTGAGGTTACAGTTTCATGCCCTGTTTTTTGATTGATGATGATGCCTTAACTTTGAAGATCATAATGAAGATTTGTTACTTGAACCAGCCATAGATGTTGCACACTGATATTTTTTTAAAAACATTGCATTTCGGCACTGGATGCTTTCAGTACATTTGGCTACAATATTAGTGTTTCACGTGAACATGCTGCTGCCATTAACTTCCTGTTTTGTTTTTTTTTTTTTTTTAAACTTTGGCTTAATTTCATGCATTTGTGTTTACATTGAGATACCCTTTCTGTCTGTAAGTGGTGTGAAGACATACTGCTGTGGAATATGGATTGATGTTCCAAATAAAATGATCGACCCCACTGAGATCAACTGAATTCCATAATATCAAACCAGTTTATTTTGAGGATGCCCAAGTTGACCACTGTTATGCACCTTTTTGAGGTGACAGTAGAAAAATAGATTCAGTGAAACTAAATGCAACTTAATATCAATCTACAAACATGGTTTCTATGATACCATACAAGTACAATGTACCTGTTACATTTCAACACAAGCAATCACACATTTCCAATGGTTCAGTTTCAAAAGGTGCTAAATAACACTATGTACACAAAACAAGCTACATGAGATTTCAAAGAACTATTTGATGCAGGCTGGTAAGCTGGTAGAAAAGAGCTTGCATAGACATCAAAGTCACTTCTCCAATAAAAGCCCAGCCGCAGGCAGGGGAAGGCACTGACTTCTCTACAGCAAAGAGCAAAACAAGGACTTTTATTCAATGGAACATTGTCCTGGAAAATAAAACAACTACCCAACATGAACATGGGGAGGGATCTGGAGTTTTGCATTTTTTCCCCATGAAGCAACCTAGATGGAAAAATGATTTTTCTGCTTGGCAACTCCATCACTGCAAAGCAGAGAACTTAATATCATCAGATCCTCTACATATTCCTGTTACTTTTAAAGTATAAGAAAAAAGGGGGGGAAACAACTCTACAAACATGGTAATCCACACCACCTACAATATTGAACAAACTGCCCTAAATGCATAACATTTAAGAACAAAATAGATTCTGAGACACAATCTTTATGTTTTATACCACACATTCTTAGTGAGATTTCATGACAAAGACAAATACACAGTGTTGTCCACTACAGTAAAAACACAGACCTTCAACAACCACTAAAATGTGATAGAAACCATTAAAAATTCATCAGAACATGTGGAACTCAATTCATTATATACAATTTTCCATTGGAGATATGAGCCAGCAATCGCCAACTTTTCTTCAATATAAGATTCCTTTTGTTCGAGATTCGTTTGTTCCTTTTCCCTTCAGCTAATAAACAGATGGCTCCTACAGTGCAATGATACTCGTATGTGAGGTTTTATGCTAGCTTTCAGCTGTAACAGGCTTTTATGTGTGTTCTTGCAGGGTTGTGGAGCTACAGCTGCTGCGGCTCTGTAACAGTATATTTAACAGTATCAACACTGGCTTTGCACATCCACAGTCTCCCATTAGGTGGCGAGATGGAGGCCTGATGTATATACACGGTTTTTACCATTAGTGAACTCCACCTCTACCACCCCGAAAAACTGCAGTGTATGTGTCTGTAGTGAAGAGAACAGTCAAATAAGCAGTTAACAGGGATTGAAATACAATGACATCATACTTAATTCAATAAAGGTTGCTGAAACTGAATATTCCAAGCACTAGTTAAGGCTTTAGATTTGATTACTTGATGCTAAACAGAACGAGAGGGAACTCTAACACACTGACCACCACACTCTGTGCCATACTTTTTAAATCACCTCAGACTCTGATATGTACAAACAGACCTGACCAAGGATGGGAGTGTACAGTACTGAGATTGTCTAAACACCTGTGTGTATCAAAGTTATCCTTGCACACACATGCACGCACACCTGCTCCAGCTGCGAAACCAACAAATCCCTTGCAGTCCGTTGTATGTCAGTTGCCATGGCACCCCTGTATTTTACACTGTATCTCAGTAATGAACCCGCCTGAGATCCTCCTGCCCCTCTGCCCTCCCATGTGAAAACACCAGGCCTCTGCCTCTAAGTCAGACAGTGAGGCCATGATAGCCAACACCTGACACAATTATCAGACATGGTTACTGGACAATGACCAGCTCTGATGATATCCTTCCTGTCAGATCCAGTTCCTGCTTAGTGTGACCAAGCGTTGGTCCATTACTCATCAGCAGTGCAGAACCAGGGCCTGGAGGTGGAAACTAGTCAGGTGGGTTGCTACAAGCATGCTACAAGAAGAAATGGAGTCATGGGAGGAAAAGAACACAGTCAGACATATTTACATATGATTCAGTTACAATACTCTGTCCCAGACTGTGTGCCATTGTTCACTTGTGTAAACTGAGGTTCCTATCCTGTGATCTTCCCATTCTATGCAAGAGACAACAGAGCCAACTGATATAGTCTTTGTTCATCCATCAGTTCATAACTGAGATTCATCAAGTGTTGTGACCTCCTCACACAGAATTCATAGAGCACAGAGCTCTTTAACAATCAAACTCAAGAGACCAGTCCATCCCAGTAGAGCCTGAGTAATCCTCTAAAGCAGCAGGACTAGGCAGACTTGCATTGACAGCTAACCTACAGCTCTTACTCTTTCCATACTCTGACTGTGTGATGGATAGCACAGTGTGATAGAGGTAGGACAAAAGGACAGATTCTATAAATAGCAACCATCGACCACCCCTTTTCTCTGCTCCTCTCAAACACACACACATACACGCAGGCACACATTTAGTGCTTTGCTGTCCACGATGATGGACAGCCACTCATCACTTTTTCCCTTTTCTTAACTCAACCCCTAGTCCTGAACTGGGGTTAAAGTGCAGATTTCTTATAAGGGTAGTCAGGCTTGCTGGGTGACCTGCGGTCTCTGACAATCTCCTCACTGACACTGTTTCTATGAGGCTGCTGGAGAGACCCCGAGCCAGATGATTCTCCAGCTATAACCATGTCTTCTGGGCCGTCTCTAGGTCCTATGTGCCTCTCCTCATAGCTGTCCATATTTCCACTGGGGGACCGTAAATGTCCTAAGCCATGAGTCAGGTCTGTCTCATTTGATCGCCCCTTTGGAATATGTCCCATCCTGGGCTGGGCCCCAGAGGGGCTGGCAAGGACTCCATCATGCCTCTGAGAGGTTATACTGAGGACATCCAGTCGTAGTGGGTCTGGGGCAGTCCGTCCCTGCGTGTGGCCCTGGGAGTGAGAGTCAGAAACATACGGGGGAGGATAGGAGCTGGAGGGAGTGCAGTTGTGGCTGTAGAGGTCTGGTCCTGCAAAGGAGGGCAAAGGGTGAGCGGAGGTTGGGGTTGCAGGTCGACAGGAGAAGTCATACAGGTCAGGGAACTCAGCCTGAGCTTCCAGTTTGGGTTCAGGAGCATGTCTCTTGCAGGAGTGACCATGTCCAGGACCGTGGCCATGACTGAGGCGAACAGAAGGGCAGGGCCCATGGGGCAGATGGTGGCCTGAGGGGCCCATGGGGCTGTGAGGGCCTTCCCTGTTTATCTCTGCCATGTGCTGCTCCCTCAGGGACATAACTGAGACACCGAGTGCAATGTCAGGCATGAACTCCCTCATAACTGGCTCCATGCTCATCTGCATTGGAAAACAGACACAAATGAGTGACATTACCCGACAGTCAGGATATTCATGATCCCAGGCAAAAGCCATCAAGCGACATTTGAATACACAAAAACGGAGCACAAGGAGTCTAGGAAGTCGTGCACACACTCACCGCTTGCTGGTCTGAAAGCAAAGCTCGGCCCATAGCCTGTGGGTTGGTGCAGTCTGGGGGCTGGGGCCTGGGCACAGAGGAGTAGTCTGAGCTGCCATGCTTGGTGGCTGCATGACGCTGGATCAGGGTGCGGTTGCAGGGGTAGGAAAAGGAACGGGTGGGGGTCGGCATGGGCACTCGAGGTCGCCAGGCACCCTTGAGCTGGGCATGACTGGGTGTGGCAGGGGGGTGGTATGGGGGAGGTGGAGGAGGGAGGGGAGGGTGGAAGCCTGCTACTCCTTCCAGCTCTGTGAACATGCTATCCATGGCTGGGCTGCTGTTTACCCGACAACGACCCACCTGGCGCAGGGCCAGGATCGGACTCTCATCTCCAAAACGTTCATCAGGGAAGAACTTGTATGGGTTCTGAAAAGAACAAAAAACAGAACAGGAGCAAAAGATATCCACTGTGCTGCTCACAAATCAAACCTTATTTTTTTTTACTCATCTTATTCCTATTTTTCTTAAAATGTATCCGCCCTGGGGTTGTTGAGATCTGAGTTAGTATCCCAGCCCCAGCCATCTCACCTTCTCTAAACCCTGGAGACAAACTCTCTGCTTCCTGCTAACCTGCAATAGTTCAGTCGCTCCGTCTGCCAGACCAAATTCCCTCAGCACCCGCAGCTGCAGCTCGTAGCTGACGGTAGCTCCCTCACCACAGTTGAGAGCATAAGCTCTCTGGACCTGCTCTGTGTGTCTCAGTTCGTGCAGCCTCCGGATCATCTCCTTTACCACAGACAGCTGAGGCACTGCAAAGTCCAAGGAATACAGAAACATGCATTAATTGACCTTTTTCCACATCATATTATTATAATATCTTTAAAGTTTACCAATTCAGTACACTGTATGACTACTGAACAGCATTACATTTGAGGATACTTGAGCAGCCTGTGCACTCTCTGACAGTGCGTCATATCATTTTGACACTCTTAACTATGTAGCTTCCTTAATAATTCTCCTACCTGGAATTTCATTGGCGACAACTGATGGAGCTGTGGCTGCGTTGCTTGCCATTTGCTGGTGGTTGATCATGTGACAGCACTGAGGCACAGCATTGTTGACCATATAGAGTGTGTCTGGGACGTTGGACATACGCACTAGTCGCAAACGCACCAGGTCTGTCTGCTCCACCATCATTTCATCAAGCACAGACTGGGGACATTGGGAAAAAAAAAGAAAAAAAAGAGTCCTATGTGCTCAAGGACACTGAGAACATTTTGCAAATTAGTTCCACTTGACTGACACTTCATCTAATAATGACTCTCTCTGGTCTATGGATATGTACATGAATATTCATGGTCCTGTGAAGGCCTTTAAGTTATTAGGAAAGTTTACAAACGGACATAAAATGAATTTCAAGCAAGATGATTTAGCCCACTATTGCCATAGCAACAACTGGGCATGGATAGTTGTATAACGTCAGAGCTATAAACAGGTTCACAAATCATACCAAAGCTCTTAATAGCTAGTCTGCCCTCTTCACAGAACCTCTACACTCTTTAGTGATCGCAGTGTGGGATGCAAATATTCCAATGCTTCCTGCACCATCTATAAGCTCCATTAATCGGGAGCGAATGAGCCTTACCTTAGCCTCTTCCACGTAAGGAGAGAAGAGGCGAGGACGCACGTAGATGCCTGCGTTCTTCTGCCGTAACCAGGCATTGGCTTTGCCCCCCTCAGCTGTGGGCAGCATGTCTGAAGGAGGGGTGCTGATCAAACCCCTTTTAAGCTGTGAACAGTGTGAAGAATGCGGATCAATGCTCAGTCTATCAAGGTCACCATGACTCAGATACACACTCATAAAAACACAGCATTTGAGGAAAGGTGGACAAGGAGTACTGACCGCGTCAGCGAGGACGTCACTGTTGGGAGGTAAGATGTGCTCGGTTCGAATGAAGGGCAGTAGGGGAGACAGAATCTCCTTTAGCTCCTCCACATCCAAGTCTCTCCTTTTCACACCCCTTTTGTTTACGCTGTGGGCTGTGCCGCTCAACAGGTTGGGTTCTGGGTAAACAAGGACAGGAAAAGCCATTGGCAGCTTTTTAATATTATGCATATGACCGTGACTATTTATGTAACTATGATTATGCTCTTAATGCTTTTTGCCTACAGCCTGCTGGCTATTTTTCACATTGTTTGAAAGTTCACTTTAAGAAATTATGGATAAATATTGCATAGCCTGCTGTGTGGTGCAACTTTCTGAACTTGAATTTTCAACATGATCACCAATAACCTGACCATGAACTCTACACAAGCCCACTGTTTATCACGAGGTCAGAGCACACAATGACTAATCAGTATGAATCCACTTCCTGTTTACTTCATTTCTAGGGAAAAATTCAACTTCTTTTTGCTTTTTAAGTGTACTTTGGAGTCTTTGGTAAGTGGGTAATTTCCTCAGAGCAATTAGGGGGGCTACTCAGAGGGTAATTATCGAGTGTATTATCTTACCCCTGTCTGCCATCCTCTTAATAAGCTGCTGCTCGCCCCACTTAACAACATACTTGAGAATGTCCTGTTCACTCGCCTGTGAATGAGACCAAAGTACAGAGAAAGAGGGAAACAGAGAGGTAGATATAGGACAGGAAAAAAGAAAGACACAAAAGTATTAATAGTACAAGGTTAGATATTGTCGAGAACAGACCTGAGAAGCTGTTAAATAAGGATAAGGTGAAAATGCAATGTGTTCAGGCGATGTTCCGGCAACGTTCAGGCCTGGTTGGTTGGTTTGTTTGTGTAGTTGCATTACAACAGTTCACCTCAACCATCTGGTCTAATGCCCAAGTCGCTTGGCAGTGCAGATGACAGCTCAGCTTTGATTAGGTTCTGGGTTTGAAGGCATTTCCCTTCAGAGAATTGTGTTTCTCAACTGTGGAAACTCTGGAGACCCAGCGGGGGTGTGTGTGTGTGTGTGTGTGTGTGTGTGTGTGTGTGTGTGTGTGTGTGTGTGCTTATTGTACATGTGAATAGTGTGTGATTTGGACAGAGACTGTTGGTGCCTCTGTGTGTGCTTGTATATACTTTTTTACCAAGCAACTGCTGTGAACAAGTTAGACGCCTATTACTGAACCTTTTCACATTGTCAGGTGTCACAGCGAGAGCCGACGGATTGGCAGGTGATGATTTCTTACCTGAAGGTAGTCGGACTGAATTGCGCTGAGAAGGTGTTCTTTGCTGAGCTCGTAAAGAACATCTGAGGAGACAACCTGACTGAACTCCTCGCAGAGGAAGTGCATAGCCTGCCTGTGGACCCACTTGGAGCCGTACGGCTGAGAGCTCCACTTCAGAATGGGGACGAGAGAGTCCAGAGCCAAGCTTTCCACAACAATATCTTCACAGCCTGGAAGAGCCAATCAGAGAGACAAGCAGTTTACACCATGATTTTTATTCAAGTCACTTTAAGGGCACAAATCTATCATAATCCTAAAAGGAAGTGCAGATATTAAAGCCAGAAGTATAAAATTTAACAAATGTTATCAGAAAAGAAACACAACTGAAAATGATGTGACTAAGCAATTACTAGAATACGAGGAATAAGTCTGACGCCACTGCCAACCATCAGTAGTTTTGACTCATATTCGCTGACCCAGGGAGTCTCCCTCTAGTAGCCCCCACATCCTCCATGCTGCGTTTCCTAAATCAGAGCACATACCAGAACAGCAGGCAGTGGCTTTACTCTGCAACACACCAACCCACAGAAATGCCTTTGATACCTTGATGTGTTTCAGTCTCAAGCTGCCTTCTCTTAACCGTGATAAGTAAACACAGCAGCCTGAGCAAATGTGCTGCCAGTGCATGAGTACACACACACACTCTGCAAATGAGTACACACTTGTGTGCATAAATCAAAAATGCATTAAAAATCCACGGAAAGCTTAGGGGAATTATGTACCTGCTGCTCCAGCCATTTAACAAAGAATGAAGTTTTGCAAATTCAGCCTATACTGGCACTCAAACTCACACAATCTATGAGGGACCCATTTAGGCACAATGGCCAAGCTATCTGTGCTAGCCCCGAACAAGACAGAGCTTCAGTGGCTCTTCAAAGTCCTTCTCTGATCAGTAACACCTGATACAAACTTGACATCCATGGAGATAAAGCCAGACTGATGTCCAGTCAGAGCAGATCTGAACTGAAATACAAGCTTGCCAAAATCCTCATTCCAGACCATCCTGTCCATCAGCTCATGACTGAGCCAGGAACATCACCCCTCTGGGAGAATCTTATCTTAAACTAGAAACTCAAAGCTGCCTTTCCGGCCCCAAACTATGACTTTGAACATACATAATGAGAAACTGGAAACCAGATTTGAGAGCGATGATGCCAGTGATGCTTTTGCTTCTGAATCTTAAGTTTCACATCTGTCCAAGCACCATGCAGCCATTTTTGAGGTGAGAACATGCATACTTATGTGCAATAATGTACATGGCTCCATATTTATGATACACTTCCCTTTTGGAAGTCTTTCGTTGCGATAGCAAGTTGGCGACATACACAAAGGAGACGCCCTTTAACGGAGGGTGGAAATCCTGCATCGTTAAGCAGACAAATGAAGTTGAAACACGGATCCCGGCATGTTTTCTATCTGCTATAAACAGACTGAAAGAGAGAATAGATGCCTAACATCTGTGTCTCTTTCTCCACTGCTGGTCCCTCTGCTGTCTGTCTTCTATAAAGTGCTTCAGCTCACTTCAGTCTTTCACCTTTGCATCTTTGCCCTCTCCTGAAAGGCACACAAGCAGACACACAGGCATGCATCTACAAAAGCAGGCAGATCCTCACTTGGGACCAGTGGCACAGGAAAGCAAACAGCTCTGCTCTGTGTTAGCTCATTAGAATTCACAGCGACAGCCAGTCTTTTAAAACGCAGCACTTTTATTATGAGGTGGAGATTAGAATCAGCATTATATCTAATACTAACCCGCCTCCCCTTCTCTCCACGGGTGGTACACCACATTCACTGGAGCTTAGCCGACTGACAAGAATATCAACACAACAGCAGGAACAGCAACAGTCAGCTCTACACTACACTAACTTTGGAGGACGTATGCATTTTGTCTCGCTGTGATTATTTGGAGCTCTGTGTTTATGGAGCACACAGTCTCCAAAGCCACTTAAAACATCAAATGCACTAAATGGCCTGTAAACAGGCCCACGGATGTAAATCATGTCTGATGATTCTTCAAAGACTGTCAATACATAAGATAGAAGTACTGGTCAGTCAGAGAGCATGGAGGGGGAGGAGGTACTACGCTGCACAAGCTGAAACCACACCAACTGGCTATCATCTCTGTGGCGCACTTGAAAAATTAATAAGGCTTTTAATACTGGTTACGATTTGAGTGAGATGTAGTCATAAAGGGATGCACATCTTGAGAATTAATAAGGGAGAATGACAGAGAGCCCTACAAAAACGTCCACAGGCCACAGCTTCATGTAGCCTGAGGGGTAGAAGTCAAGGAGCAAGCAAAGGCGGAGACAGTGTGACAGATGAGAGGGTTCTCTCCATATGAAGCTCCTGACATTAGCCTCTCTGCTGCCTCCTGGAGAGACTACTGAGGTCTGAAGCCGTGAGATAGACTCAGACAAACTTCTTGTTTCATAATTAACCAACAGATGTAAGGCTGATTTGACACATTTGGAGTTTGCAAGATTTAAAATTCTGAAAAAACGCATGAAAGAAGCATCTCCAAAAGGTTATTAACAGAAACAGACTAAGAGAGTTGGACAAAATGAACCCAGGTTAACCTCAACCATTTTGTCACATTCCACTCTGAGGTTTCTTGGGAACTGATTTGAGCCGTGCAGAAAAGACGGAGCGGAGGGGACAAAAATACCCTTAAGTGGGGGCTTGTTGAGAGGGCGGGCGGGAGGGAAGAGGAGGTGATGGTGTGTAGGGATGACACCATTTGTCTGCTTGCTGGCTTAAGCTGCCAGAGTGACCCTGAGAGTGACACCCTAAGCCTGAGAGTGGGAGGTGATGTCTAATCAGCTGTGTGTACGGTGTTAGTGTACAGTGCTATTCACCACATTGACCAGGTCTTAAAAAGGGGACTGATCCTAAACTCTTCAGTCAATACTACCAATTCAGCTACACAGGACTGATCCTGTGCTTTTAAAAGATTCTATACAAGCATGTACAGAGTACTCTGTGTCCTAAAAATTGTTATCCTGTTATTATAGCTTCCCCTTTGAACATGATGTCTTGTTGTTTTCAAGCCTTAACAGTCACACATTTCCACTCCATTAAGATTGCATCATGTGCTATGTTTGCATCAATATTGCAGCATAAATTTGCACAAAAGTACTTTGCAATGGGCTGCAATGTGTGCATACTGATAAATCTATACATTCATCATGAGTTCTGCTTTATAAATCGGTATGCTAACACAGTATACACAGAGGCAAAAACATCTTTAAGTATGTTGTTAGTCTGCAGCTGCTTCACAGTAAAAGCCTTTCAGAGTTTGATGAAAGCAAAGCAAAAGCAAGGCGACACTCGAGGGCTTTTACTGTGAATCAACTTCAGTGAAGCGTTTGGAGTCACGACAGCGTTATTGAGTGCATTTTGAATATGTTTAATGCAACTTTTGAATAGCAAATAATAACCGTTTGATTTCATTACACAGCAGTGAAACTGTATGCCTAAATCGTTTAATGCATCTCATTTCACCCTTTCAATATTTGACAAAGTAATTCCTGTTATCATGGCTCTGTGAAAGATAAGATGGTTATAGGATATGGTAACAGACACTGTAATTTCAAAAACTCTGTTGAGTCATATGTTGTCTCTGGATCCATCCTGTCCTGACAGGCAGGCCAAATGCAGTGCATTACCATGCATTTAAAATAGACTGCTTTAAGTACTGTATACTGCAAAGGTTGTTCAGATTAAAGGGGAGCTTTGTTAGGTGTGTTAGTAACTGCACAGCACTTAAACATGTCACGTTGGAGGAGGTGCAAGTGACAAAGGGACTAATTCATGTCAATGCATGGCTGTAACCTTTGCATGTTACTGGGGTCACTTTGTAACAGCGGAGGGAGTAAAAATGTGTAAAGATAAACCAGTGATGAAGTGTTGACAGAAGCTAAGATGCATTGTATGAATCAGACAGTAAGCTTTCTGCCACCAGAGACACAGACTAGCCTTCCAGCATATATCAATCTGCCACTGCCAACACACATCACAGTCAACAAAGCTGTTTAACTCTACTTCGATCGCCACAGCAATATTAAGAGTAGAATAAGATATCGAGCGTGAGACAAATTATATGAATTCATGGAGGGAGAGATTATAGTAGGCCTGAGTCGTGAAAGGCATTAATTGACAAAAAAATTCAAGCCTATTATGACAAAATCCAGCTCGTATTACTGAGTCCATAGAAACAGAAACTATAATTATGACAGACTGGACAGGAAAATTGACTTTGAAATTCATGATCAAGGCAATTTAACTACATTATCACAGTTAGTGTTGAGGGTTTTAAGCAATTTGTCACAGAGACCCTGGCAGCACTGAGACGTGTAGTCAATGGAGAGGAAGGATGGAATTATTACAGAATGAAATCAAACTAAAAATTGTAAGTCTTTTCAGAATTTGCTCAAATGGTAGCGACGGACAGTAAAATGAATTTATCGTAACATTATCAATGATTTTGCTACATTTACTCATTTCACAATTTGAAATTAATGTCTACAAAATGACATTCAGACAACAGTTAAAGCAGTGCTAACTTTAACTTAGCTGCAATATAACTGAACAAATGTAACAGAAGTATACCAACATGACATCATCGCATTTATAGTGAAAAGTAAATGTGATGTGACATGTTACAGATGCAGTTATATTTCTCACAAACAACAGTAAGCAGGGACAGTGTAGCAGTAAATCAAACCATAAGCAAAGATGTTAAAATGAATGTTTTTAACTCTCTATATTCTTGAATTATGTGTGATGATGACCTACCTTGAGCCAACATGCTGAACTCTAAGAACAGAGCGATATGGTACAGCTCCATGGCCTCCTCGGTGCGTGTGCTGGCTCCACGGCCTCCTGACACCAGGGCTTGCACTTCGCCTAGGCTGCCTGCTGAGGGGCTGCCACGCAGCACCAGCCCGAGCTCAACTACATCAGTGTACATACAGTGGAGAATAACCTGCACGTATTTCCGTGGGATGATGGACTCATCCAACACTATGCGGGTGGGTGTCTGCAACGTGCGCTCAGTCATTTCCTCTCCTGTGCGAATGCGCCTCTGCAAAAGGTTCCTAAAGAAAGGAGAACGTGCCGAGAGGATAGCCTTATGAGCCCTTAGGTCCTCATCTGGGGTCCCCGGGCCTCCACTGCTTCCTGAGCCCCCAGTTGGTGCTGCAGCCATAGCCCCTCTCTCATTACAGCTCTCTATCATCTCAGAGTCTGATGAGAAGCTGAGCAGAGCATCGTAGTAGCACATGTAGTCAAACAAGCCCTTCATATCTGCTTCCAGGGAGTTAGGTGTCCCAAACTCCTCACTTAGCTGCACTAGTACATCCACGTTTTGTAACCTCGTGTCCTCTGCTCCTCCCACCCCAAACTCCCCCGTGTACAAATAGTGAAGTAGGGCAGAGAACATGGGCACATCGATGCCAGCTGTCTCAATGTCCATGAGAACCTCTGCTCCATACCCAGGGGATGAGGACAGCAAGGTCTTGAAAAAGGGGCAGCGGGCAGCCAGGATGGCCCGGTGAGCTGGAAAACAAGTACCTTGGAAGATGAGATCCACATCGGTGCAGTACTTGTGTTGGTACAGAGCGGCCAGATCCCGCGGCAAGCTTGGAGCCTCGGCACGGGCCAGGCTGGCCTGGAAGCTCAGCTCCTTGAGGGCAGCTGTTCCCTCATACTCCTCCACCAGGGCATTTGTATCACGGACGTCCCATCCTGACAAAAGCTCCCGCATCTGCCGCGCATGATCTGCTGAGCGGCTGGACTTCCTCCGTTTGATGAACCTCCGTTTGAGGGTCGCCAGACCAAGGCTCTTCTTCTTCCTGTCTGTGGGCCGCTCATGGCCATGCTCCAGGCTATATAGCTTCGATTCCCAGCCATAGCCCTGCTGAGAGTAGGATGAAGTCCCTGGAAAAAAATCCATACAGATTAGCTTCAAACAAAGCTTTTGTTAGTGTTTAAATGCATAAAAATTATACTATAGAAAGTATTGAACCTTTTTACATTATGGAAACCTGCTTACATTCCTTTTCCTAGATATAGCTGGAGGCAAAAATCTGGGCAACCCCAGGAAAACTACATATTTTGTTGTTTTTTGAAGCAGAAAGATATAAATATGACCATTGCAAAAACAGAATAAAGCAAAACTTTCTTCAAATTTTAATGTGCTTTTACTTTAATGTATTTATTGATCTTGAAATAAACAGGCACATATGCAGAGTTTTCAGCAGACATCACATTTTTTTTGTTGACTTGTGTGATGAGGTCTCAGCTTTCCATTCTGATGGCATTTCCATGTCAGCCATGGTTGTGCTAAACCTAACCCTAGAACGCAGCATAGTATAATGGTGCCAAACCTTCCTGCAGCTCATTTGCAGTCACAGAGCAGTTTTGCTTAAGCTTTCTACACAGCAGACTTGCAGTTTTATCTGATTGTTTTCTTGGTTTTCCAGATCTTGTCTTGACTTCCTTTATACCCCTTAAATGCCATTTCAGACAGTTGAAACTGAACGCTGGAAGGAGCTTGATCGATATCTTTTTATAGCATTCCCTGCTCTGTAGGTGACATCTCATCCATCCATTAGGTATACCCAGTTTATCCTATTGGAGCCTATTCCAGCTGACATTAGGCAAAAGGCGGGGTACATCCTGGACAGGCCGCCAATTCATCGTAGGGCCAACACACAGAAATACTCACACCTATGACCAAATTAGAATCACCAATTAGTCTACCACACGTCTTTGGACTGTGAGAGGAAGCCAAAGTACCTGGATGCAGAGAGAACATGCATACTCTACACAGAAAGCTCCAGCTGACCAGCAGGTTTGAACAACAAACCTTCCTGCTGTCAGGTGACAGTTTGCTACATTTTCAGACCATCAGTCAGCTGCTAAGAGGAGTCCATTATAACTGAGTGTTGTGAAGGATTGAGGAGTCAGAGAAATGTGTAAAAACTGTAATTTTTGTAATTGTAATTCTTGACCTGCCTTACCCTAAGCACTAACAGTTCATTTTGGTTTATGGAGTTCTGAGACCTAAACTTTTGCAAAACCCACAATTGTTTTGATAAAAAATGTTTTTCAAATGGGTAAAATAATGAGCAAAGTGCATTAACATTTGAATGAAGACTCATTTCAAACCATCTTTGCTGCAAGGATTGTATCTACATATTTTCCCAAAATATGCAGTTTTCCCAAATTTTACATGCAAATGTATTCCCTTTTAAACATGGCTTTCCAATGACACATACAATTTCCTAACCCCAACACCAGCTTACTGTTGCAGGCCAGACTGCTAGAAACACAACCCATCTCTGGCACCCCTGCGGTGTGGCCAGCTCTGTCAGACCAAACACACACTCCCCTGACCCAGCTACCAAAGCATCTGGATCTAGTTCAACAGCAGAGAAAATAGACAGAATCCCTTTATTTAGTTTTGTTTGAGACCAAACCGTGGCTCATCGCAGACTTCGAACCAATTATGTTGTCCTACTTTGCACTCCTCTTTGAACTTCAGTCCATTCACATATTAGGGCCCAATCAATTACACTAAATAGCAGTTATCTTTGGCTTGAGAGACAGGACTCGTACGTCAGAGGAAGCGCTGCCAAGGAGATCCTCTCTGCCTGCCCTTCTCTCAGCATCCAGTGTGACCCAAATAGTAATCATTCTAACACTGTGAATCATCTGCAGCTCAGGCCAGCGCAACCACGCAGCTACAGAGCTCAGAGCAAACCTAAGAGGTCTCAGGGGCTACTGAGATAACTTGGCTCGTTAAAAAATACTTTCACTTTGAAACAGAAGTCCACAAAAAGCGCAGACCCAAGCCATTCTGAAACAGAAATACTGTTTTTGGGAAATAACAAATTATTTAAATTAATCTATGAATCAGTTCTCCAAACTGTCTGACACTGAGGACTGCAGGGAGAACACCAAAAACCAGACTCTCTCTCTCTCTTAATAACTACAAATCAAAACTGCTACTTAAAGCATTACATATATCATTATCATACAGGCAAGCTAATACAACCCATACTGTATGTACAAATTGACAATAAAAGCAACAGTGCCTAACTGGAACAAAAGTCACAAAAACCTTCACATTGAAGACTGTAGCTGTCCGCCACTTAGTAGGAATGTGTGACTGTCCAACACGAGCTGGTCACAGCCACAGAAGTCGTGACACCAGATTAGCTCCTATCCTAAAAGTTATATTTAAACTTAGATGATAAATAATTAATGCAGATGTAATGTAATGCAAAACCACCCACATTGGACACAGGTTTCTTTCCATATGTGCTGTTCATAACACTTCATGAAGGCCAAATGGTGGAGTAAAATACATTCATAGCTTTTTAATGCATTTGTGTCAGTTGTATGAGTCAATGGTGCAGTTCAAGAGCTCTCACGCACAAAAATGTTCACCTTCTTGCACCATTAGTTTCCATGGAAGCAGGTTAATCTAATCTAAAGTGTGAGTTTGACCATGCTAGACCTGCATTATGTGTTTGTAGCAGAGGTGGCTATAATATCAGGATCACGGCTATAGTGTTGACGCAAAGAGAGTGGGGGATAGCATATTTCTGATCAACACTTCATTACACATACAGACATTTTACCACATGCTGACTGAAAATACAAAATCATCAATCAAAACTGGCTTTCTGTTCACTGCACAACCGATCATAATATGCTTAATTAACTCACCTATAAAAGTCTGCTGTGCCTGCGCATTTCCCCCAATGCGAGGGGAGCATGAGTGTGGATAGCTGGATCCATTGGCACCCATTCTCACTTCTCTTCACTTGCTATTTGGGGGTCCCCCCTCTTGCTGAGTCATTCTGCTCAGACAGTGTATTCCTCGCAATACTCAGTCGCGGGTCAGGCACGGATCCTCTGAAGCATCCTCAGAGCCCCAGGCCCGGGCAGCCATGCCTGGAGGAAGGAAGATCAAAGAGGACAGACAAAAGAGAAAGAGAGACATTTAAGCCAAAGAGCAATTGTGCTTTAAATGTTGCTGACTAACATCTCGCAGGGATTACAACATGATGAGTTCGGACTGTTTGGACTCGGTAAAAGATAATGAATGGCCACGGGCTTGAATGGTTAGGAGGGTGAACGGAGGGACATCTATTACTATCTATCACACTGTTTCAGCCACATTGATTTCGGTGCTATGATGAATCATGGCTGTCCTAGCTCTTTTACTGGCCTGTAATGCTAAAAATTGCGTTTAGGTTTTTCTTCAGAGAGTCTTCATTTGGAGACTGTGTGTTCAGGCTTCTATCTATAATCTTCAACAGTGGCTTCAGTTAACAGAGACTTCCTCTTCCTCCCCTCAGGACACTGATTGGCAGTCAACTACAAATCTAATGCAGATGTACAGTGATTTACAGAGGGAGGTACAACCCTGTACAACTCACTATACTTTTGCCCATCTTGTCCATTTTATTACTATATATATATTGGTAATCCAATGAATAATTTGAATGTGTTTTCTTTTTAGTTTGTATTAATATCAAAGCAGGGTTTGGGTATGTTGTAAAATATCAGAGGCAAACAGTTTAGTTTTACATTCTCATTAATGAGATACTTGATACTAATCAGGTATCTCCAGTCAGCTGTCAAACTTGGCCTCTATGCTCAGCTCATATCAGTCCAGTCAGTCAAAGCACTGCGACATAGCTGCAATATGTCACAGTTGTTAAGGGAAAACTCTTGTCAGCACTTAACAGCAGTGTTAAATTGGAAAAGTTTGAATGCAAACTTAGTACAAAGTCCAGCATAGCATATTACAATATATGACATGAGACAACAGAAATCAGCGATTTTGCCATGCAGTGTTTTTGCATTCATGTGATGAAATATTTAAATTTAGCAAGTATTTATTTCATTGGATTAACCAAAAAGAGTGGCTCTGTTCATGTATTTCATGAATAATTACTTCATAGGCCTTTATAACCAAAGACATTTTGCACACAGGTGAAATTAATCAAATTAATGATTGTTGTATTCCATTTAGTCATTTCAGTTTCAGGTTAATGGTGTTGTTCATGATCATAATGGATCATTGTCACGACTTAGGCTACATCCACACTAATACTGTTTCAATTTAAAATGCATAAATTGTGTTCCGTTTATGCCTTTTGGAAATGCTGCTTACCATGCTGCCTGTTTCGTTTTCTAACTCAAGGATAGCTTTTTAGTCTGAACATACAGAAATGGAGGCTTTTGACAATGATAACAGACACTGAAGCTTTTAGAAAATGACACCACAGACACCCATGTTTGCTTTCTGATTGGGCCTTCACTGTCACTGCGTGTCTTTTGTTGATTCGTCACACCTCGATCAGCACCTCAAAGCTCAGCCTGGACTACCTGAGGTTAATTCAACATGGACAACAAATTCTCCCTCCGTAGTATTTTCTAAAACTAAGCAACCAACCCCTTGCTTCCCCCACATGCCCTGTGTACATGAAAAGTGATGTGATATGTGTCTTCAGGAGTGTCAGTATTAGTCTAAGCTCAGTATGCAGAGAGATTATTTCTACAACTATGCTAAAATGCTCCAATAAAATATTACTGTGGTCTTAGCCTTACTGGAAGGTAGCTCAGCACAGTCATTACCATAACCTATTCTCGTCAGCTATGGCACTGGCCAAGGCGCTCTCAGTAGATTTCCAGCTCTTTCTTTTTTTTCTCCTCTCACTGGCTATGATCTAAAAGAAAACAGGGCACCTCATTAACTAAACATACTGTCAACTAATCAGGCTAATAATTGCAAACTTGAGTACATCTGGCTTCATTTCTGCAAGCAAGCAGATTGAAGATCACAATTCTATGAACTATTTTCCAAAGCAGAGAGACAGCTTTTTCGTTTTTTCATGAGACTTACATCTTGAGTAACATTGCTTAAATACGGCCTTTTATAAACATTATTAAGAGACTCGGAAATGCAATTCACATTATGAACCTTTAAATACCTCAATGTAAAGACAGCCATATGTGTATGTACACATTTTGTCTCTTTTCTACATGTGACCAGACTGAGAACTGGAGTGTGATGGGAGATCTGTTTTATCTCAGCCTGCTAGTTTTTCCTGCCTACCATACTAATAAATCATTGTGTCTGCCCCTGTAGAGCAGCACTCCACAGCCTCCCAAGGGTTCAATGGAAAACCACAGCCTCTTACTCCTCACAGAGTCACCAAGCAGTCACACTGGAGCACTCCAATAAACATTTTGGTTGATCTTTATTTCATTAGACTGCTTTAAATAAGCCCCATCTTCACAGGGAATTCATTTGGACAAAATTAGAAATTGAATTTGAATATGTAGGAGAGCGGAAAAAACCCTTGAGATATATACTGTCTTGTTTACAAAAGGCAGCAGTGGAGGTGGTGGTGGTGGTGGAGGGGGTCCTCAAAGGAGCACAGCAGAGGCAGAATAAAACAAAGCAACCAAGACATCAATTGAACAATGCGCTGACTTCCCAGCTAGGCAGCTTTAACTCATTCAAATGAGCGAACCAAATTTAACTTCAGCTGCAGTGCAGAATTCTAAAAGCATAATTTAGGACAGCTATTTCCTTGAGACCTGACTCACACTGTTCAATAGGAAGCATCTCTGTCATAGTCTCTGTGATGCCAAACATTAGGACACTTTTCTGCAGCTTAGGCTTATTCGGTGTGTGTTGCTCTGTTGTGCTGGGAGGGCTGGGAGTGGAGGAGGGCAGTGCCACAGACTGGGGGGAGGCAGACGCCGGCAGAGCTGGACTATGCGTCCCTAATGAGAGGTGACAGGAGACACTCCCTACCCCCACCTATCTCTCTCTGCAAACACACACACGTCCACATACGGACATATGCACCCTTTCAAACCGCTCACCTTGCCTCGGCCGTCTCGATTATTTTTGCTTTATTTAAAATCAGCCACTTTCAGGGTTTTAAAAAACAGAAACCCAGCCTCCAACTGAACATTACCATACAAAAATGCTTGGCACAAGAACAGGACCAATGTATTATTCAAATGACAGACAGGGCACTTTATCAATCATTTATGTGGATTTCCTCATCATGGCTAGGGGAAATGGAAGAGGTAGGTGTGTGGGTCTCCTTTCATGTGTGCCACCCCAAATTTCAGCAGCACGTTCCTATTACTTCAGTGCAGCCTTTCACAAAGCAGAACTCAAACACACAACCAATATTTTAAGTTAAAGTAGCAGCGGTAGTGAAGTTAGAATGGCTGCACAAGACAGTCCAAAGTGATGTGAAGAACTACTTGAAAAATTTCAGATGATGGGGGGAAAAAAAATCCAGTTTCTTATAGTATAGTTTATCAATCCAAAGTCACACATTGCCAAAGGGCTCAAATAAACATATGTGCTGTGTACTCTTTTGGTCCCACTGACAATCCTATGAATAAAGTTATGCCCATTTTTTTTTTAAATTATCTTTTTGGGCATTTATGCCTTTATTTGACTGTGCAGTGCAGAAAGGCAGGAAATGGGAGAAGAAGAGAATGGGAAAGATATGCAGCAAATGGTCTGGCCGGCGAGGAATCGAACTGCTGCTTACGTGGTGTGAGCCCTAACCACTCAGCTATCAGGTCGTCCAATATGTTCAGCTTTTAACAGAAACCTTTGTTGGGCTCAGTGAGTTAGTAATCGCAAAGTCAGGGTCATGGTTGGGCCTGAATGAAAAGGGTCAAACAGCAGAAACACTGAAATGCTTCCCCCAAACACGTTCCCGTCTGCTCTACAGTTCTTCATGCATCAAAGCTCTCACATACACAGCTCTTCAAAAGGGAATTTTTATTACTCCACTGCTGCTGTGATATTAAGTCCTGCCACACTAATTACAGAGGGAACAGATAGTTTACATACAACTCGGAAGAATGATGCTGACCTGGGAGGATGAAACTAAATAAGTTTTGCTGTCACAAAGCCTGTTAAATGACCTGTGAGGAGAGCTGGTCATTATGTGCTTTGCTAACTAAGCTCTAGAGAAATACTGCTTTCAGACAGTAATTATAGACTGTTTGACTCTTTGGATATTTGATACAATCGGAGGTGCTCTACGAGGGTCATAAAAAGCAATGCAGCAGTGAGCAGAAACCAGAACTTTCAGAGTGACCTCCACAGTATTGATGTCGCTGCACACCTCCCACAGCAGGATATGCAAGTGGAATATGGACCGCAGGTGGATGGAAAACAGAATAAATTGCGCGCTCTGAAATGACAGTCGTATTTTATCTGAAATGATAATAGGAGAGGCAGATGAGACTGCTGACCTCAGCAGTGTTTTTGCCAATCAGGTAAATCAGTATTACATTGCATCTGGCCATTCAGCTGATTACAGACTCTGCCAAGAGAACCACGGGAAACTAACGGAAACAGAACAGGCTAGAAAACAGACAACACACTGAAATGACAGAAACAGATAGAGGAAACAAAAGCCTCCACAATGATGACTCATGGTGAGCAGCCTCTGGATTAGCCTGTGTCAACCAACAATATGAACCGTGGTGCTGCATATTTGACATTTCACTGACTATGTTGTCAACTGATTACATTTTGCTCTGGAGGTCACAACGTGCAATCAAAACTGTCACCGATATTGTTTCATCAGTGTTTTACATATTGCATCCTTATTTTCGCTGAAAACAAGATGACACCTAAAGCGACAAAGACAGACTGCATCAATATCATGCTGAATGTCAACAAAGACATGCTAAATCTGCAGACACTAATGGCTATAGAAACACAACCTGGCAGTCGATATTCAGAGAATGAATGGCAACTCAGGAAACAATGAGTGCTTATTTTAAGTGAAATGTCAATACTCGCCGTTGTGTTTCCCCATCCAACTGGCCAGGGTAAACAGCATTCAGGCCAAAGTACGGCTCATTCTGTTACTCTGTGGCAAGTATTTGCAAGCTTGCGGCCTTTCATGCCAGTCATGGACTTCTGAGCATGTAACTCCAATAATTACATGTCATTATATGACCCTGGAGCACAGACACAAATGTTTGACCTGGTAAAATGAGAAACCAAAGTGCTGAAATGCACCTTTTCCAAATGACAAGACAGAGAGACGCTCACAGGTTGCCTTTCAGAGGAAGGCAGGGTTAACAGACTGACGAGTCTACCCACAATTTCAGTGAGATTACCACAGGATTATGCAGTCTGCATATGGCTCCTAACCACTTAAAGAGATGGTGATGCCACCTCTTTAATGCATCATGTACATTGGTACAGAAATCATTTTGGATAGCAATGCAAAAAAGATGATTTGGGTGGGTTAAAAATGCAGACAGAACAACACGGAATACCTGCACAATGAAAAAAACGATACATGCAATTCACCTCTATATATATATATACTGGCATGATTTGACTACTTGAAATGACTATATGACTTCACTACAGCAATAAATCATTATCTCCAGATACAGATTGCAGTGACAGTCTATATTGTTGCCATAGCACAGCCCATCAACAACTGTTTGACACAGAAGCAAAAACCAGCAACATGTAGGTCGAACCGCAAAGTGAAAATCCACATTAATCCTCAACTTTTCCACCGATTGAGCCTCACCAAAAAAAGACAGAAGTGTTCCTTTCTGGCAGCCGTGTATAAAGAAATCCATCATTTGCGAAGGCTTTGTTAGCATATCGTTATCTCGGAGCTATTGTTGCTCTTTGGGCTATTGGTTGGCTACGGCTGCTTCCGCGGTTAAAAGTGCTCATAAGAGGGGGAAAATTAAAGGCATTGATTCTCTCAGTTTGATAAAAATGGGAAGTAATGTCCGAATATTTCGCGACAGACCAGCGAGAAGAGTCGTATTCAGCGCAGCCCTGTAATTAGTAGCATATCTTAAGAGGCTAGGGTAAGCTATCTGCCGTGTCGCTTTGACTTTAACCCTCGGAAACGACAATTTACTTCGAGCAGGATGCGATGCAACTGTTGAAAAGCGACCGTTCAGACATATTTACCAGAAAGTGAGGAGCTTCGTAGGCGTTATTTTCCTTCGTATCGGCTCGTAGTTTAGTCGCTACTCCGATCCAACTTGTCTCTGGCAGAGGGAGAAAAAATGCAGCTCAACACCTTCTTTTTCCAACTCTGCTCATTACGCACGGCTCGACGTCAACGTCCACATTTGATCCCCAATATGTGCGAATTCCCACTTGCGTCGACTTTCCGGCGATTTTTCAGCATTTGCCTCGACTAAAAACTAAACCAAAACCGTTTTTTTTATTCTCGGTTCGGTTCGGTATTTCCCCATAGTAGCACAACGCCTTGTTGGGTGGTTGTTATGGCCTATCCCAGCGCTACCCGCTTCAAGCTAGCGGAATTAAGGAGCGAGCGTAAGGTCCTGACTTTCAAAATAAAACGCTCCAATATTAGATTTTTAAATTTTCTTTACACAGTGAAAATACGTGTCCGAAACAAGTCGTGTTGTATTTTCTATTATATATTAGATTTAGAAATAGTTAATTAAACTAAAATCTGTTAGAAATCAAGGAAATATCAGCTAAATAAGGCACGTCTTCTTTGCAACGCGGACACGCCTTAATTTTTGGAGCAAAACAACCCATTTCCTGTATTTTGGCCAACTTGACAAATTCTTACTGTATGCGACTGGTCAACAGGCCCGTCTGGACTCAGAGCAGGTTGTGCAATATTACATTTAGGAGCGCCCTCTAGCGATTCATTGGTGGCAGTGGGGTTTATGGGAACTACGTACGTGTCAAGATAACTCCTCTCAGCTTTCCTGTAACATTTGATGAGATTTTCAATAATTCTGCTCAAGGCTTAAGAGTCAGTCACAGTGGGTACAGCAGGGTGCCTATATAGGGGAGGGTTTTGTATATGAAAAGAGACATACATTCTCAGTGAAACAGCTTTATAGAAAACCTTTTCCCTCTGTCATGCAGAGATAGACGCCTAGGAATTCAGATAATTATGATATAGCCTGTTATGACTTCGAAATCTAATCATGTAGTTTGTATGCATCTATTTATCTAGGTATGCAAATGCAAACATATATATGGACAAATAATATATACAAATTGTATGAAATTAAATAAAATAGATATAAAATAATGAAATGTGTAAAATAGCGTTCAAAGCACAGTCAGTTTCTCCTACATTGTGCATATATATATACTGCTAAGATATAGATAGTAGCTAGTTATTTTTGTGTCTTTTTAAAATAAAGGATTATATTCTGTTTAATTTTCTGTTCTTTTTTCCATCTGGCTTCAGTTCTTCCAGTAACCTGTTGAGGGCGACAGAATACATCTAATGACAGTCAAATCCACTTTCATTTAGTTTTAAAATAAATGACGCTGGGATCATTTTTGCATTTTTTTTCTTCTGTAAACGGAATCCCTGGATTTTATGTATTATTTGTATTTTACACTGCTAAAAGCTTTTAAATTTAGACCTATTCAGATATTGTGTTCCCTACTATGTGAAAATAAGGGAAACGTGATTGTCAGTAAACAACACAATCCTGTGCTTTGGAATTACAATAAGGAATCTTTGTATATATAGATAACAAGATGTTAAAGGGCTTTGAAAATCCACTTGGGGTTAGATTTGGTGCGTACTACCTAAAGAACAATTTTTAAAATCCAAAATATTGTTCTTTAAAAAAAAAAAAAAAATCCCATTTGATTTTTTTTTCTTTAAATATCTACAGCTGTGATCATACAGTTTTTACATTTCCTCAATATAAAGGTTTTTTTTCTTATTGGACTACAAGACTTTGTGCTAACTACAGATTGTCTTAACATACTAAATATGCAAAAATACTTATGATTATATATTTAGTTGATGGATTAAATATAGCATTTGTTGAAAGTTTATAATATGAACGTGACAGATTTTGTACAATGAGTCAATTGTCAAAATAATGCCTTCATATTGATAACAAGCACATTTTGCGGACTTAAAAGAGCAAATTTGCACATATTATACAAACAAGGCCAACAAGGTACTGTTGTTTGCTAAACTATGGGCTATTTGCTATTTAATTTAAAAAAATGTAAAACTCTGTTGAGAGTTTATTATAGTTGAGAATTTTATTCTGTAACAGTAGTTTTTCCCCATTCACTTAATTTTGATCTTTAGCCACCCTGATGAGAATTCAGCATGTTTGTTTACATGAGGGTCTCTGGCCCATGGAAGTGACTCCTCCCAGGAAGAGTGATGGGAACTAGATGAAAGGAGAGACTTTCTGTTAGGATCTCACAGGATGTGAGGAGAAATTTCCAGAGCAACATTTCCCTTTTGCAGAAGAGACAGACAGTGTGAGCTGAACCAAGAAGGATGTCCTCTCTGTTTAGGAGACCCTCATCGACCAGGCTGCTGCTGATGAAAGACATTCAGCAAAATCGCAGGTCAAGCATCTACAGCAAGCCACCTAAGGAAAAGATCGGGCCAGTGGTAGGACCCATTATCTTTGTTAGCACTTGTAAGAGAGGTTGAGCATCCTACAATAGAAGCATGGGGTTGCAGTGATGTTTTTATGTGCACTAACTGGGTGCTAAACTATAATTAATCAAATTTTAAGGACTTTGCTGGGATGAAAACTCAAACAACACATGAAGAATCAGTCGTGGGAAACCAGTATCTGTGGTGCTTTACTTTATTGCCCCTAATGCGAGGAATTCAAGCGAGCTGCTCTCCTCGGCCTGCAGAGTGGGCGAGATGTTTTATTCATTTCTTATCCATAAGTCAGTGTGAAGCTCTGGCCTCTGTAAAAGGATCCTATGATGGGAGTGCAACATAGCAGCCAGTGTTTATTTCACCATAAATCTGTTGATCTGTCCTCTGGGACATACACAGGGGCTTTTACAAAGCCTGTCTCAGGTTAGGAATACCAGAGTGGACAGGGACGAAGGGAATATAGTGGCAGGAAGATGTGAATAGGGGATACAGTTATATCACACGATGAGTCATTGAGATCAGGACCCTCTGTTGTGGATGCAGGTGTTGAGTTCTTTTCATTCAACCTGTAATTAATGATAGGAGACTTTGGGAACCACTAATACTGTGCCTTAAAATGTGTACTAAACTGTCATTCATGCAGTAGTTTGGAAACATATTCTAAAAAGCATGACATCTGTTAATTATCTATGCATTTTTCTTGGACTTTCTTACAGCAGTCTGTCTTTGCCTTGTGTGTGTTTGCTGTGACTCTGCTGGCTCCGGCTGGATGGATCATGCATCACATCCCAGAATATCGGCAGAAATCACCTCCACATCCCTGACTCCTGCAAGAACTCCACCAAAGCACTGCTATTTTACAAAGCTCTTTCCAGTGTGTAGAATGTAATGAATGGAAGTACAACCTTTGTTAAGTCTAAAGTATAAGAACCTAAATGAGAAATCTGCTGTAGAATGTTTTATAAAGCAAGTTGGAAAAACTGGGTATTTTTGTTGACTGTTTTGTTGACAGTAATGTTTGAAAAAAATGCTTAATATGTGCCTGAGCAGACTTTTAAGGATAGCACAAACAGAATAGTAATAAGACAAGGGGTCATCCTGGGTGCAGACTGCAGTGAGAGGATGTTGCTCCTTATCAGCTGGAAATGAAAACAGAAACACTCAGTTCTTGGCACAAAACATGATAGGAAGAGTGTGTCTGTGCGCCAGATCCAGTCTGTTTACCTATAGCGATGTAAAATGAGGGACATGATAAGACTGTAAGACCTAATTTGAAAAACACTGCAGTCAAGCACCAGCATTTATATTTAAAATGGGATGTTTACTAAGATAAGATAGAACTTTAATAATCCCAAAGGAATTTTGTTTGCCAGATATTGCTCCAAAAATTATATAACTTTGCAATAAACACAGTGTCCAATGGGAAAGCAATAATAAATAAGTATAAACAAAAATAAGTAAGCTGAAATAAGATTGGAATAGAAAACTAAGAAGAGATACCATCAATGGATTCTGAAGTAGTCAAGTAATATTACATATGAAATTGAAATACTGAACCTGGTAATCAAATATTTCACACAAAAATTACTCATTGTTCACAAAAAAATTGCACATAATAATGCAACATTGCACATCAGATCAAAAATATTGAACATGGAAGTTAAGCATTGCACAAGAATGTAAAATATACTGTACATTAAACTGGAATATTGCACATGACAATGAAATATTGCACAATGAACTGAAATATTGCACATGATAATGGAACATTGCACATCAAAAATTTGCAAACACAAGTGAAGCATTGCACAAGAAAATAAAATATGCTGCACACTAAATTGAAATAATACACCAGATAATAAAGTACTGCACTAGATATGGAAACCTTCCAGATGATGTTAAAATGGTACACATGAAAGTAATATATTGCACATGAATCTGAAATATTGCACGTGAAACTCAAACATTGCACATGAAAATTGTTTAAATAAATAAAACTGAAATACTACAAATGTAAATTAAATGTTGCACATTAAATTGAAATATTGCACGTGGAATTAAAGGATTGTACATAATAGTTAAATACTGAACATGCCATTGAAATATTGCACATCATTATAATATATTACACTTGATTTGAAATAATATTACACATGATAATAAAATATTACCATGGAATTGAAATACCGAACCTGATATTGAAATGTTGCACATGATAGTAAACTACATGCAAATGTTACACATTTAATTGAAAATTGCATATAAACATGAAATATTGCACATGAAATTGCACAAACTATTGATAAAGTAACACAGCAAATACTGATACTGTTCAGATTGATGGATCATAGGTGAAAATAATATCAGGCTTCAGTAATTGATAACTGCATCAAAATTAGGCAATATCTCCAGTCACAAACATGGATTCTACATCTGAATTTCCTTAAAACAAACAACAAATAAAGACAGATGCACGTTTCCTCCAGTAAGCGTCATGGTTACTGACAATGTGCCAACCATCTGTTGCGTGTTTATCCTTTAACATGCAACAGAGATACAGAAATGTATAGATTATTGGAGCAAACACTCGGAGCTCCTTAGTATTTCCCTCCTATAATCAGCTCACAGGGCGCTGATAGGGTTGTTGGAGTTCTTGAATGACAATTTGTCAAAGCCGGATCAGTCCATTTGGAAAGGTATGCCGTGTCAGATGTATATTAACGTTCCTCTCCGCTACGACAGGAGGAAATTAGTAAACAATTAAACACCGATAGACAAAACGGGTCCCGGTTTTATTTCCGTTAAAAGCTCACTCGAAGGACTGCAGCTAAAAGGCGTATAAATCCACGGCGCAGAGTGGTACAATCAAGCCGAGCCTGGGCTGCGAGGGGGTATATTCACTTTTTCACGACTGAGGGAAACACAACGCCGGGAAGGGAAAAAACCACTAAAACAATTGACAGTCTGGCTTATATGTTTCCCCAAGTGTCTGCGAAATGTCTACGAAGGCAGAGCAATGTAAGTACCGCTGTGTGTGTGTGTGTGAATGTGTGTCTTTTTGTTTCTCCTCTGTTTTGTCCTGGGGGTTTGGAAAACTGGAAATGTGATTTTTTTGTTGTTGTTGTTTTAAGCAAGAAAGCGAATAAGGGGAGCTGTCCTTGGTGATGAAACCGCGGTTGCCAAGGCAGGTTGCAACACGTCCTCTCACTGCAGAGGATGGCTGGAGGTCTCAGTGTATCCCCACTGTATTTCTCTGCATGGGGAAGGGGAATTGCAATTTCATGGGCCGGATCGCCCAGTGGTCATGTTATGTCATGTTCTTATTTTTTTTTTCCCCCATTTTTTTTGTTATTTTTCTTTATTTGATTGACGTGGCTGCATGAGGTGCGCGCGAAAAAAAGCGAGGTGTGATGCTGATCTCAAGGTCGACCTGCCAGATTCTGTACTGAGCAATATGGTGGCAATACATTGATCAATCATGTGGTTTGATCACGCATAGGACTGAAGTCTGTTGCTAATTCCTCCCCCTTCATTCTTATATATCCCCTTATTCCTTCCATTGCTTTTGCACAGGGGGAGGGAAAGCAGCCACCAGGCTTTCTTCAGATTCCATGTTACTGAAAGATATCTATCACTTTTAAGGAGCTTAACACAGACATGAAATATGGGGGTAAACTTGGTGTTCAGTTGGTGAAAAGTTGGGTGTTGCTCTTATTGTTCAGTGGCCAATGATGAGGATTAATCCAGCTAATGTAGACAAAAATGATAAATCCTGCTGCTGTGATTACATTCAAACCAACCTATCATCGTTAGCAATCACATCTACAAGTATCTAAATGTATGAGGGGCATTTTGCATCAATAATCGTTATGAAAGATGTATGAATTTATAAGCCTGTTTGCACAGGCTTTGACCGCACATGCTCCAAGCCCGCAGCTGTTATTTTTATTTTGGGGTTTGTCATTTACAGGTCAGAGAGGAAGCTAAACAGGACTGCCCAAAGTCACAGAAAATGGGTCAGCAATCACACACTCCAACTTGTTTTAACTCTTATTCAACCAGTCAAAAAATGACAGCAGGTCTCTGAAACTACAGGGAGCAGCTGAACATGGAGCAGGCGCTTGAAATGTCCCTCGGCATCGCTTGTTAATGGATGAGTTAACCCTCTCTCATGCTCACCCTGACCACATTTCTCCCAGCTTGTCATGGGACTTGAACCGGCAACCTTTTGTACACGAGTTTGTTTCTGTAAGCAATAGGTTACTCCCTCCTCCAGGGCTTCTTGCGACCTCGCTGCTGTACCAGAAAGGTCACCCGGTGAAGGCCATGGGAACACAGACGCTTTGTTTTACTTGATAATTGGAGCGTCCGTGTCATTTACTGCCAAACGTCTCACAACAGCAGCAACACGGTGTCTAATTAGACTACTGCATGCTCAGCCATGTGGCAGATGTTTTTGTTTTGTAGATTAAAAATATGACTTTTCCTTTAGATTCTTATTTCTACCTTATATAACAATCTCACTAGTGTTGATATGCTTGTTACTCTGCTCTTTATTTTGTCTAGTTGCCTCTAAGATACGATACTTGCAAGAGTATCACAACCGTGTGCAACACAATATTTACCCCGTGCCCTCCGGAACAGACATTGCAAACACACTGAAATACTTTTCCCAAACCCTGCTCAGGTAAGTACCCCGCTCTGGAGCCACCAGGTGAAGTAACAGACTGTAGAATGTTTGATATTTAGCTTCCTCCATGGTCAGATGAGATTAATTACCGTAAGATGTTGTGACACACTTTCTGAAAGGGATGACAGTGACACCATTAAACATCTCATGTGAATTAAAGATGTCATAGAGAAGTTTAGAGAAGTGGCCAGATGAAGACAGGGAGTGAAGCCGAGGAGTTATGGTGTTGTTTTAAGGCAGCTGCAGCACCAGATAGACGGATCGGTGATGTTTATTGATTCAGTGGTCGGTTGCTAGATGAACGCTTCCCTGGGGCGGCCTGTTGTGTCCTTCCCAAAGGGAGCTGGTGGAGGGCAGCTCCTCTGGCTATGCAGTTGCAGGGTCAGCCTGCTCTCTCGGGTGCTGTGAAAGCCTGAGGAAGGAACAGCATGTTATTTCCTCCTCCAGCACAGGTCAAGTAGGCAGCCATTTTGGACACGTCTAATTCAATAATTTCCCTTTTTGCTTTTTCTCAGCCTTCCCGTAGCCAAAATATTCTGCAGTGACAGGACATTTCTGGTTGGTTTAGTCTTACTAGCCACTGCTTTCATAGAAAATATGTCCTTTCTTGTTAGCTAATTCACAGAAAGGGTGGGATTACTGGAGGCTGAACTTTGTGCCCCACTTTTAACATTATTATCAGCTTAGGGAGCAATCTATTTAAGATTGGCAGCTAGCCTCAATTCAACACGTTATTTCTCAGACCCATGAGGATTATTTCTCTGCTGAGGGTCCTGCATGCTTCATGCCAAAGGGTTGTCCAGCACCAGCCACCAGTCACTGTGCTGCTTTAAACATGGCACAGATTGAGCATGACAGCGGGCCGCAACTGTGGGAATCTGCGTAAACTCAAGTGACGATTTTTGTCTCTGAGGGGCAGTATCATCAGAGTGAGAAAAGAATCACTCACTATGATGCCATTTTTACCAGTTCGGCGATATTTTCCCGACGCACAGTCTCATAGCCTCTGATATGCAGAACAAATCACTCTGCCCACCATTAGAGGAGTCTGGTTTCCTCAGCAGGGACCTCAGGATTATCCATACACCTGTGCCTTCTGAAGCCCGGGGTGAGGAGAATGAAAGAAGTGAAAAGAGAGAGAGGGAGAGAGAGAAAGTGGGAGTAGTGAGCCTTGAAAAGTGGAGCAGGCATGTGTCATGTTCCTGGAGAAGAAAACCGAAATGGCCAAAGGAGGTGGTTGCTGATTCATGCACCAGTTTTAGGTTCAGAACAGGTCAGATGCAGAAGAGAAAACAAAGACGGGTGACGTTCTTGTATTTACCAGCAATTATATATGCCTCCTTAAAGATGAGGCACAGCTTTGTCAGACTGAGCTCTCTGCATCAGTGAGTCTCGCTGACTTTACTCCAAACTGTATCACTCACAAGAACGACTGCAGACAGAAAAAAAAAAATCCTCCACTGCTGTTTAGACATTCTTTTAGACGCAGCGCAGTTGTGTTTTGCACCTCACACACACCTGTAAACACGCTAATGTAGGAAGTCTGAATGTGCTTTGAATTACTGATGCACACACAGTCAGTGATTTTTTGCAATGACAGCCCAGGGTTTGACAGTAAATGTATGTCATGTGTCTGTACCAGTGCATTTCTACATGTGTTTTATGTGTCGTATATTTGTGCGATTTTTTCGTGTCGTCCGTGCGCGTGTGCGTGTATGCACATATGTGTGTGTCTTTGCGTGTTCAGTGTATGCGTGTGAGTGCGTCTGTTTATGTCTGTGTTCATTGTTCAAATTAACGATGTGTTCTATATGAGAAATGGGCAGTGAAAAAGTCATACTCTGAGATGAGGTCTGTTGTCGTGTATTAGCCCTGTTGGAGTTGATGCTGTGTAATAACACAGCTTTACACATGACTAAAATCTTACAGAGTATAACTTTGAGGGGATCAGACACATAATGTTCTGCCGTTGACATATAAACTCAACATTATTATTATGTTTAAACATTTTTAATGAAATCCCCTTTGTCACTTGCCATGTAACTCCAAATGCTGTAACTCTACTTTTTTGAGTGACCTTGCAAAAAACAAAAAAGAAAAAAAAAAAGCAATACATCAGCATTTATAATCTGGGCGCTCAAGATAAATCCCAATCATTTGCCTGATAGAACAGCTTAGCTCTTTAATAATGTGCAGTAAAAAGAGCAATGCTCTCTGGCCCCCCCTTCCTTCCTCCTCCACCCTAGATGCTCCACACTCAACCCGGCTAGTTTTTTCCTTTTGTTTTTCCTCTCTCAAAATTGAATATGTCCACCACCTTCCCCAGGGGACAGCAAACACAATTGTCCATCCTGCATTAGCTCACAAACATAATGCTACCAGTCATCTCCCCCTGATACAACCTATTCCTTTGTCATTATAGTTTCTCCTCTACCGTAGATTAGTTGTTACATTTATTTTAGAAACCTGAATCCATATGCCTGTTGGATCTCATTATTTCTCCTGATGATACTGGTACAGTATCATAACGTATGCATACGGACATTATTTCTCTGGTGCAATAAACATGTGCTGTGACCTAGGAGCACTTGATCTAACCTCACACACATGTTTATTACTGGCTGAAGCATGTTTCAAAAGTGTCACCTCTGTATTTTCCCGAACCAATTTGGTGTCACTCCCATCCTTGACAGCCCCACGAAAAGACAAGGAAATTTCATTTTAAAATGTATTCCACGGCTCTTTGGCCTTTTTGCATGGTAGCCACTGACCTTGCTGATTGGAAGATGGCAGCCATCGAGGGACAGTCTTTTTGCGCTGTCCCTTCTTGGAGAAGTATGGGGTTGCCACTGAAAACATGCCATTTTTTATATTTTTGCTCCTTGTCACCAGATACGCATGAGATGCAGTGATCATTGCAGTTTGTGCTCATGTTTTTTTTTTTTTTGTTTTCCAAGTGCAAAGATAGACAAAACGAGATAAATTGAATTTCCAGTCACGCTGAACAGACAAAGCAGGGAAAAATTGCCCGTGCCTTCAGTGATACAGTCAAATAGTGAGACACTGCATCCTATGTGGGGTTTATCTGGGTTTGTTTTTTTCTATTTACGCTGTCTCTGTAGTGCCATTTCAATGTAATGTGCTGTTTTTTTGTGTCTTTGTTGTCTCTTTTTTTCCCTTGTTCCCCTCTCCTACCCTCCCTCCCCTCCCCTCCCGCCCCGGAGCAGCATTCTGTCCCGCACAGGCAGGAAGGAGAACCAGGAAGCTTCCAATTTGGCCGTGCCCATGACCATGTGTCTTTTTCCTGTGCCATTCCCACTCACCCCATCTCTAAGACCACAAGTCAGTTCCATCAACCCTACAGTTACTCGCTCCCTCCTTTACAGCGTTCTGCGCGATGCCCCGTCAGACCGCGGGGGGCAGGGGCAGCAGAGTCGGGACGCTCAGCTCTCAGAGTACCCCTCTCTGGACTATCAGGGCCTCTATGTGACCCTCGTGACCCTGCTTGACCTGGTGCCCCTGCTGCAGCACGGTCAGCATGGTGAGTCAAGGCCCAGTGCACCACTGTTTGTCATCATCATCCCCGAGCCGTCTGGCCTGCATGAAGCCACTGCTGCTTTTTTGGCCTCTTTTGTAACGGGAGGAGAGAAGTCCTGCTGAGGATCTTGAGGGATGCATGGGGTGATTGGGAGCACGCTGGATCCTGTCAACTTAATCGTTCATAAGCCATTGGATGCACCAGACATAGGCCTTCTCTTCTGTGTATCATACTTGACTGCATGTTTGTTATGCAAAGTGGGAGAAATGTTTTCTTTACTGTTGTCATGTGCAAATATATATAAGTTGAAACACACGTAAGAAAATGTAATGTGTTTGAAATATGCTAAGAACACATCTGAGAATGACTTATGTTCGCCCAGTTTTTCCACAAAGAGCCCAAGGCTGCATCACAATTCAGTGCTCTTATATGTCATGAATATTTGACCATTGTTAAAAAAAAAAAAAAAAAAAAAAAGCTCAAAAGCATGAAAACCCATCTTTTGACTAGATTGCTCTACTTTTCCTGAGGGTAAACTTTACTTTGGTGGCTTTTAAAGAAAGCTCACAGCCCTCATATTCCAAATGTTCTCCTTTTTTTTTCACTGTTACATTGTTAAATGACTGAAATTTCATGTAACTTTGGCATCTGTGGCTGCATACAGTACATGAATACTGTATGTGCAGTTGATTGAATGAGTGTCTGTGTATCTCTCTTTGTCTTTTTGCCTTTTCCCTTTCTCATCAGATCTGGGACAGTCCATATTTTACACAACCACATGCCTCCTGCCCTTTCTCAGTGATGATATTCTCAGCACTTTGCCCTATACTATGATCTCCACTTTAGCCACATTTCCCCCTTTCCTTCACAAAGACATCATAGAGTACCTGAGCACATCTTTCCTCCCCATGGCTATATGTAAGTATCACTGAAAATCCAACTATAGGGTGTTATAATTACTAAAAAAATATTGAAATACAGCAAATGCTATATTTCTTGCACTTATTTCCATTACGGCAATGAGCAGAATGTGATATTTCGACTAGTTATAATTTTTTCTCTTTCTTTTCTTTGTCTGTATGCAGTGGGCTCCACTCGGAGAGAGGGGGGAGTCCCAGCCTATGTCAATTTGTCTGCCTCTTCTATGCTCATGATTGCAATGCAGTACACATCAAATCCAGGTAAACCACCACGTTTCCATAGCATGCATTCAAATATGACTGTAGTAACTTCTCCGTATTCAATCCATTCTCTGCTTCTTTTCTAGTTTATCACTGTCAGTTACTGGAGTGTCTAATGAAGCACAAACAAGAAGTGTGGAAGGTATTTCCGCTTTAAATACATAACGGAGATATAAGACTCTTTGTTTAAAGCATTTATGAAGAGTTGCATTTTGAATTTTTATCTGTCGGACTTTAAACTAAAATCTCTTGGAATGCTTTTCTATCTAAACACTAACTACAAAGTTAATGGATCAGCAACAAGACTAGAGGAAACTTCAAGCACTTCTGACAAATTTACACTGTAGAAAACCCAGAGCATGATACCAAAACTCACCCAGAATAACCCTGAAATCGCACCATCTTGTTTTTACATGTCATGACAGATATTTTCCAATTCACACAGACAAGCGCTGAGTAAAAAGTAGCTGAGAAAAAAAAGAAAAACAAGTCTTTTTCCATGACTATTGCTTTGACTGTAAAACTAAAAATAGAATTTGTCTTAATAATTTTAAAGCAACATTGAGTATAATCCATGAAATGCTTACAGTAGAAATCATATTGCTTGTTTTCCATTTGTTTCTATTCAAATGTCCTCGAATATCTTTTTACTTCATGCACATTCTCTGTCTGTACTCTCTGCAGGATTTGCTTTATGTCATATCTTATGGTCCATCCCAAGTAAAACCTCCAGCTGTGCAGATGCTGTTTCATTACTGGCCCAACCTGAAGCCACCAGGAGCCATCAGTGAATACAGAGGACTGCAGTACACAGGTCAGATTCTCCTAAAGCCACATCTTCTGCTTTATCTTCCTTGAATTGACCAAAGGTTTAACCTGCAAACCGTTTTTTTATTTGGTCTGTTTCTCTTTCATGTCCCGGTTCAGCCTGGAATCCCATCCACTGTCAACATATCGAGTGCCACAATGCCATTAATAAACCTGCTGTCAAGGTGACCACAGTCTTAAGAAAATACATTCTCTCTGCCTTTTGTTACTGTAATAGGATAGACTATGCTTTGGGTCTGTATACATTTACCGGGAATACACGGGGCATGAGCCAGGTTTCCGAGTTCAGCTGTGTGTGTAACCGCGTTTTCTTTTGTGAACTCCTCGGTAAATTAATCAGCATGTTGCCCGTGCGGCCGTTTGAGAGGACTAATGACATCAGTTTCTGTGCTACTTTACACCAGTCCCTGCTTCTCTGCTAAATCAGCTCCTGTCTTTACTCAACTGTGCTCAAAACTGACAGATAGAGTAAGAACAGGAGCACGGACAGGGGTTTGGATTTCAATTACCAGGAGCAGGGAGGAGGTATGAGGGGGAGGGGGCCTTAATTGGAAGCGGTGACCCCGTGCAGCCCTTGAGGATAGGGTGGCATCAAGTGAGCACAGTAAATTACAGTGCACCATCTGAACATTGAGGCCACGAGCATTTGTGTTTAGAGCAGGGCCAGGCACAGGTTGGAAGAGAAGGGAGTGCAGCATATGCAGGCAACCATCCACACAGAGGCGTGGGGAGGCAGGTAAAGGTGTCACATGATGTCTGTGGTAAGGCCATGATGCAATATGGCAGCCCTAGATGTGAGAGGGACGCATGGAAAAGGCTGGCTTTGTTGAACAGTGGAACTGTCCAAAGATAGTTAAACTGAGGAGGGTTCAGAAAAGCTGGAAGGTTTGATATCCCTCCATTTGCACGAATTAAGGGCAGTTTACATTTTTGACAGTGAAAGGGAGAAACTTTAGAGATTGAATTTTCTCTCTAGTAAACACTGTTTATTTATACAACTTCCAGTTTGATGTTATTCTGCAACTTAACAGAAAACAGAACATCAATAAAGGTGACTGTAAGGAATAGCTGAAGTATATGGTTACCTCTCAAGAAGAAAACATTCCCACAACATTGGCCAATAGAAGTTCTAATAATGTTTGAAAGAAAACACTTTAATCTCATGTTCAAAGAATGTTTTAAGGATATTTGTTATTTCAAATAATGTTCTCATGAGGTTGAAAGTTAACTAGCATCTTAACATTGACAGGATGTTTGGAGGATGTGGTCAGATTATGTTACATGATAACAAAGGAAGAATGTTCTCAAACCAACATTCAAAACATGTTTTCAAGATATTATTGAGACTTCAGAAGACAGAATGTATAAAAAACATTCCTGTAATTTGATGTACTAACAAAGCATGTTTTAACCCTCGTGTCGTCCTGCGGCTCAAAATTGACCCGTTTTAAAGTTTGAAAATGTGGGAAAAAAAAAAAAATTTCACAGTGAAACATCTGATGTCCACATTTTCAACATTTTTGGGAAATCTTTGAACATTTTTTGGTGGGAAAAAAAGAAATGTTAAAAATGTTTCTGAAGAGCATTCACAAAAAAATCAACCAAAATCCAGCAAATTTCACTGGATTTTGGTAGATTTTTTTGAGAAAGTTCTTAAAGAAAATATTAGTAAGTTTTACTGATATATATGTAATCACTTTAGCTAATTTTAGGATTTTTTTTGGAAGATTTTTTGAAAATATTTACAAGAATTCTCTTGCCATATTTAGGGATTTTATTTTATTTTTTTAAATAATACTTTTAATGGAAGCTTTTAAGGAACGATTGGACTTTTCTTCCTGAAGGTTTTGCAATTTCTCAGAAATTTGGGGAATTTTTTTGCAGATTTTTTGGGATTTTTTCAGACAAGGAAACAATATTTTTTGGTGCCCGTAAATGAAGACATCAGGAGGGTTAAGGATGCTGCTATTAGAACATTCTTCTACAAAACGTTCGCACAATGTTACGTGAGAACAAAAGAAGGACATACTCAATAACATAACATTTTTAGAGCATCTTTAGACAATTTTATCCTGCCTTTAAGAGGAACATTCTGGTAACTAAAAGAAAACTTCCTGCTGAAAACATTCGGGAACTGTGCAGAACTTTCTGAGAACATTTTTAGAACAAAAAAGATTCTAGCCAGGTAAAAAAA
Organism: Amphiprion ocellaris; assembly: GCF_022539595.1. Taxonomy (NCBI): domain Eukaryota; kingdom Metazoa; phylum Chordata; class Actinopteri; family Pomacentridae; genus Amphiprion; species Amphiprion ocellaris. Next base: position 15,357,643 of record NC_072785.1, read on the forward strand.
AAAAACACGTGTGTTTGTTATGCTTGCTATAGTCTTGGCCATCGCTTATTCCACTTTTATTGTACAATTTTGTGGATTTGTGAAAGTTATTGTTCCATAAACGTATTTGGGTTTAAATTGTAGCACGTCATTTCAGAATATTTGTACACTTTTGGCTTTAAATGGCAAAATTAACTGCACCAATAGTGATATATTATGTGGCTTTTTTAAAGGAAAACTTCCATTCATTCGCTAAATAAGCAAAAATCTTTGTTTTCCTTTTTGTTTGCATTAAAATATACGCTCATCTTTGAAATAAGACATCCCTCTACTCACGCTACCTGTGTTACCTTTGCAGATGTGTATAGATCCAACTCTTTCTGTTGCCCTGGGAGACAAGCCCCCTCCTCTTTACATATGCGAGGAGTGCAGCCAGAGGATAGCAGGGTATGCATCTGTTTCACCTCTTCTCTCCATCCCTCAGTTCTCCCTCTCCTTCAGTGAGATGCCATCCCAAACATACATCACCTACTGCCTGCCTCATTATTCCACTCTTTAACCCAGGGGAAATGCATTGCCATGGTTACATAGTTCCCTCGCGCCAATAATGAGATCATCATCATCACAAAACCTAGCATCCACTTGTGTCTCTTTTCTCCAGCATGTAGAATATTGAAATTGCATGGCTCTGCAGGTTTGTGTTTTGTATAAAGGGAAGATGCTTTGTGCTGCAGACTGCTGTGTTTACACAAGCTGGGATTGTATACAGGCTCTGAGGAGCATTTTGCCTATAAATCATGTGTTGTTTAAACGTTTCTTTGACCTTTGCAGAGATCACGCTGAATGGCTCGTTGATGTACTCCTGCCCCAAGGTGAGCATTCACAACCAAACAGGTGTTTGAGTTGAAATATTCATGAATTTTAGTCTGTAGTCATCACCACAAACACAAGGCAAAACAAAACAAGCAAACAAAAATAAACAGACACAGTAAAGATATGAAAATATTACACTCAGAACAGCATACAGGAAATTGTACAACAATTCTGTGTTTGTCTGAGTACGTTTCAAGAGCTGCTTCCAAATTTTCTACATGCTACAGTGGAAAAAGAGAGAGTTCTGTAGTGTTTCATTTTGTATATTAACATGCTTTACATAGAATAATTTATTTGCTGTTATGAGTTGTTTTTGCACATAAAAGCTGTTATATTGTACATAGTTTCTTTATTTTATTTTACAATTAAATATGACTCATTTGAAAAAGGATGCTTCTATTATCTGCACATTTTTTTTATTATTATTCTTCATTTTTCTTTGCAGCAGAGATATCTGCCATTTGTCAAAAGAAGGTAAGATGTTTCCTCTGCAGCATTAATGACATCAATGCTGCTGTTCACTCTCCTATTTGCTCTTATTCTCTGTTATATATCCAATTTTAGCATGAAATCATATTGTACCTTATTCAGTTGTGCTCTATATTTAGAACTAGTCTAACCTTTGCAGTCATTTGTTGTCATTGCTTATTAACTTCACATCTCCGGAATAATGAAATTCTGCCTTAACTTTCCAAAGCAGCACACTAAAAAAAGTGCCCTTAGAAAAAACAAGTTCACATATTTTTATCATCAAAACATAAAAACACAACGAGCCTGCTGACGTTTGAAAATATTTCATGAGTTACATTTCATCTGTGATCCATAGCGGGGGTCATTTATTTATGAATCTGAAATGTTTTCTCCGCTGAGGAGTTCATTCAGCTCAGCAAAGGCCAAATCTTTTCCTATGAAGCCGCTGGGGCGTGATGTTTGTTTGCTGTTGCTGAACGCACAGCCAAGGGCGCAAGTGCTCCCTGCTGGTTTCCAGGGAGACACTGGGCAAACTGAGAGCCTGCTGATCTCAGGTATTCCCATGAGCAGTCGCCCAGCGTTGTCCACCAAAACAGCTGGCCTTCATCCATTTGTCCAGCGGTTTGTAATCCACAACCCCCCACCTTTCCGAACAGGCTTTTGTCGCACTCGTTCCAGAAAGCTCTTTAAACTGCCACCTGGATTTACACCAGCTGCTGTCATTGTCAACCGAGACATCACTTTTCATCTGAGAGTAGCTACTTATAAATACACTTTGATACCCAGGACAGAGCAAACTGTAAAAAACATCACTGACATCAGAGTGGTGTTTCTTGTGTGTTGTTGAAAGCGAAATGGGTGAATAAGAGAGCTATCCGTCAGAGGACAGATATGTTAATTTGATAGGGGGCAATGCATCCCTCTAATGGCACAAGATTAGAGGCTGATCAGATTAGGATGGCTCTCTAGTGCCATGCTTTTTATTTTTAGAAACCTGAGACACCGTGGGGACACATAGAGACTTTTTCTACCGCTGCACATGTGGACAGATCATCATCTCCAAAAACAAATACATATCGCAGAGGGTGATATTCACCGTCAGAGCAGTTTGTTGCTTTTGAAGCTTGGATGTAGGTGTATTTTTAGAGGCTTGTCATCTGGCATTATTGGCTGCTTGGCTGTATTTGTTGCATGTTTTTATTTTGTTGCCTGCTTCCCAGAATAGAATCAAACTGATTTCTCCTCCTCCTCCTCTTCCCCCTCCTCCTGCTTTTCCACATTTCTTGCCTTCGTACTGTAGAACTGTAGCTCTCATGTAAGAAGGGCTGTGGTCACCTGCTTCTCAGCTGGCTGCTGCGGGCGCCATGGCAACCGGCCCGTCCGCTACTGCAAGCGTTGCCATGTCAACCACCACAGCAGCGAGGTGGGGGCTGCGGCGGAGACCCATCTGTACCAGACCTCGCCCCCTCCCATCAACACCCGGGAGTGTGGAGCGGAGGAGCTGGTGTGCACGGTGGAAGCTGTTATAAGGTACATTCACAGCGTTTGCAGCGACACGTCGCAGCCGCAGATCCACGGCACGCGGCTCCTTAAAGCACACGCTAACATGAATACCGTGCACGGGCAACAATACGGCACCAATTTGGATTTCAGTTTTTATGTGGTGTAATCTCTATTTCTCACACACAATATGCCGCTATTATGTCTCTGTGTATCCTCTCTTATCCCTCTCATCCTCTCTATATCCAACCAGCCTTCTGAAGGAGGCGGAAATTCATGCAGAACAGCGTGAGTTTGAGCTGAACAGGCGTCGTCAGATGGGCCTGTCTGCCTCCCACCACTCTCTGGACAACATCGAGTTTGATAACAAGGAGGACGACCAGCACGACCAGCGCCTGCTCAGTCAGTTCGGCATCTGGTTCCTGGTGTGTAATCACAATCTGTTCCCGTGTCTGTCAATAACGGGAGTGGAGCGATAAGACTGTGTACAGTACACAGGCCTCTTATCATTACCCTGTTGAAAGTCGCTTTGTTCGCGTCTGCAGGTGAGCCTGTGCACCCCTAATGAGAACACGCCCACAGAGAGTCTGGCTCGGCTGGTCAGCATGGTCTTCCAGTGGTTTCACTCCACCGCCTACATGATGGATGATGAAGTTGGAAGCCTGGTGGAGAAGCTGAAGCCCCAGTTTGTCACAAAGTGGCTAAAGACAGTGTGTGAAGTGCGCTTTGACGTCATGGTCATGTGTCTGCTGCCCAAACCTGTAGAGTTTGCCAGGGTAAGGTTAAAACCCGGATTAACTAAACATACACAGTTAAAGTTACTGGATGACAGGAAGGGTGACATCATTAACATGTTGCATTGTGCAACAGTTTTGAAAAAAAAAAATGGCACGAAACCAGGATTTCAGGTTAATTAGAATTTTTCAGGACATGTGATCTAATCCAGTCCGCTTTTCCTCAGGTGGGAGGTTACTGGGACAAATCATGTAGCACAGTGACACAGCTGAAGGAGGGCCTGAACCGGATCCTGTGTCTGATCCCTTACAATGTCATCAGTCAGCCACTGTGGGAGTGTTTTATGCCCGAGTGGCTCGAGGCCATTCGTACCGAGGTGCCTGACAACCAGCTCAAAGAGTTCCGAGAAGTGCTCAGGTACATCCATCTCCTCTAAGTGTTTATATAGCTGCACGTAATGGGCAGAGCAAATAGAATAAACAGGAGTGAGGGAGGAATTGTGACATTAAATGAAATGCCTTTGTTTCAAGCTTCAGTTATTAACCACCGACTGCATATCAAATCTTTAAAAGTGTCAGTTTTTCTGCTATCATTATCGTGTTGCTGCTACTGTTGATAGTGTTTTCCATCTGTGCGTCTTTCTGGAAAATATATACACAAATGAGACCATCAATTGAAGAACAAGTAGAACAGAGGCAATGTCAGAAGAGTAAATTTGTAACACTATAAAACAGTATTAAAAATAAGAGGAGTAAACTGAACATCTCTGATTGTGTACCAGCGGCGGGAAATGGATTTTTACTCTCGAGTCTGCCTGAATACACCTACATCCACGTCTTATTTTGTCCTCTCCCTACAGTAAGATGTTTGACATCGAGCTGTGCCCCCTGCCCTTCTCTATGGAGGAAATGTTCGGCTTCATCAGCTGCAGGTTCTCAGGCTACCCAGCGTCTGTGCAGGAGCAGGCTCTGCTGTGGCTGCATGTAAGCACACACACACATAAACACACTGTCCTGCGGTTCTGTCCACAGTGAGTGTGAATTGAACAGGTTGTCATAGTGTGTGAGTCTGGGCAGAGGCCCTGCTGAATATGGATCTGGGTCACAGAATGAGACTGAAAAAGATAGAAGGGATTTTTGCCTTTCATCCCATATGCACTCACAGCTTGCTGCCCTGTATATGTGGATCAGTTTCAAGTTTTCTGTCACAACTGTGATCAAGAGATTGCATTCATGTACACTCTGTAAATAGGTCAAACTCACATCAGACAGAGAAGTGGTGCTTAGTTTGACATCTTCTCTGCACGTGTTGAATTAGTGTCATATAAGTAACACATTTATATATTGTCACTTCACATAAAACATACTTCCAATTTTATATCCCTACTCATAACTAGTCATGCATGCAGCTTTTAATAATGTTAGCCGTATGTTTCAGCAACCTGCCAGCAGATTAAAGGTGAATAAATTCTTGTTTTGTTGCACTTTCAGTATTATAAAACACTGAAAAAATTGAATTTTCTGTATTTTAGAAAATCCTTATTAAATCGAAGAAACAGAAATTAACATGATAATTTTGTTTTAGCACTGGATATACAGAAAAATAATAAAATCAAATTAATTTTTTCTATAAGTTGCAAATTTTGTACCAATTGCGAGTAGAGCCTTTAAATTTTTGTGTGTGTTTTTTGGACGCAGGTGCTGTCAGAGCTGGACATTGTGGTGCCTCTTCAGCTGCTGATCGGGATGTTCTCAGATGGAGTGAACTCTCTGAAGGAACTGGCCAATCAGAGAAAGGCTCGCGCTTCAGATCTGACGGGCAACACAGGGGCTCGCAGGGTGAGGAGAACCACGATGCCAAAACTACTCCCAAAAAATAAAGGATGTGACAGTGCAGTTCCAATTTTTGCTTTCATTGTTATTGTTCTTCTTAGTTATCATTGCCAGTAAGCAGGGAAATACAGCATAATCCCCTCAGAAAGTAACACTTCACTGTCCTCATATCATCACCTAAATAGATGAGGTCATATTTTATGCTTCATGTTCTGTTACATGCCAGTTTGAGATCAGTCTGTACACATTCCCACTCGTCATCTATTTCTGCTGTTCGTTGGAATATGTTGCCATGGCAACTGCCAATATCTAAATATAGCCCTCATAAAAGAGCTTAATTGAACTTGACTGCGATGTGGATTTATCAGTGAAATTTATGGCCTCGCAACTCTGCACTTGAGTCATATGAACTGGCAGTAACAGTCAGAGATTAAAGGCATATGAGAGGGACAAATGCTTGGTTGTTTGAAGTGAAACACATGTTTTTAGTTTATTTAGTGACGTTCTGCTCTCATAGGTGAGTGTGGTGTCAGATCCAGGACGTCGTGGGCAACACAACACCCTCAGTCCATTCCCAAGCCCCTTCAGGAGCCCGTTCCGCAGCCCTTTACGCTGCAGCCCCTTTAAAAACCTGGGTCACGCCACCGGCCACTGCGCCCTGGATCTGGACTGTGATGACGACGACATGAACCTCGGCTGCTTCATCCTCATGTTTGATCTCATCTTAAAGCAGGTGATGACAAGTGGCTTGTATTGGAGTAACAAGTAAAACGTTTTAAGTACGAACACTATCACATTACACCGCCATTATTACAACATACACAACAAATTAAATGTTCAGTATATAGAGAAAAATGACACACACGATGCAATGACAAGAAAGCCCACAGGTGGGATCTTGAGATTTGTGGGTCGTGCTCCACTTTTTGCTCCTCTGTTTTTACGTTCGTCTCCCCCCGCTGTCCCAGATGGAGCTCCAGGATGACGGTGTGATGCTGGGTCTAGACAGCAGCCTGGGGAAGGATATCGTGGGCATCATCAACAACGTCTTTCAGGCCCCGTGGGGGGGCTCGCACACCTGCCAGAAGGATGAGAAGGCCCTAGAGTGCAGCCTGTGCCAATCCAGCATTCTGTGCTACCAGCTGGGCTGTGAGCTCCTGGAGAGGCTGACCCCCCGGGAAGAGATACGCCTGGTGGTGAGACGCACAGCATGCATTTTTAAGCACTAAATATAAATTAACCCCGTACATTAAGCAGATACGGCTCTGAAATGAATGCCACATAGCCTCCACGTCCCACAGTGCCAGAAACACCACTGTGTGTCACTGTTGTTGTAGTTACATAAAACAGAAAACATGCCAATCTCTGTCTCTCTTTGCAAGCAATTCTTAAAAAACAAACAAACTTGTGAGTATCAAGCTCAGCCATATTACAGATGTTTATTTTCATGTGCAGGAGCCTACAGACACTTTGGAGGAAACTTTGATCTTACCTCAACCAGATTTCTCCCTCGGGACGGAGAATGGAAGTGAAGAAGAAGACAACCCGAGTGGCACGCAAACCGACAACCCCACTGACAACCCTTCTCCTGATAATGCATGTATGTATCAGTTGTGTTGGAATAAAAGCTGCACTTAGGTTTTTATAGATATAAAGAGATATTTGGAGATTTTAGGAAGTATGCCGGTTTGCTTTAGCTCAGTTAATTAGATTAATAGAAGTTAATCTTACCAGTTGCCGATTATGACTTTACACTTTACAGAATACATTAAAAATACACATATTCTCTTTCTTTCTTCGAGTTAATCAGATAAGCAGTTTGACCCTTCTCACTGCAATGACAATCCAAGATATAGTCAGGGCATAAACCTGTGTAAAATGAAAAATTATAGTTTTTTATATAGTGAGATACTGCAGTACCAGAATATATATATTTCCATTTTTTATTCTATGTGCTTTTACAAAGTTCAGACCAACTTGAAAGCTGAACTGCTTCTAATAGTTTTCTTCCTTCCAGCCATGAAGAATAACTCCGATAAGAAGTTCTCCTACCAGCAGCTCCCTGTGTCTTTGCAGCTTATATACACCATCCTGCAGGTACTTGTTCTGTATATCTAATTATTAAGCTGAGGTAAGCATTTATACAAGGTCATTCGGGGAAGAAAATAATCCATATTAACCTTTCAGCATTTTGTGATTCAAGTGGTCTGAGAGGAAATTACATTTCTGCACCTCTTCTTGGCTTATTTTAGAAAATCCAGGACACCGTGTGAGACTTTAGCCAGTAACATGTTTTTTCATTCCTGAGCAGGTGAAATAATATATTAGGAGCAATTAAGTCACCAGTGATAGTAGGAAGCGGTGGCCGTAGGGATTATAAGCAAAAGACTTCTTTTAGAAAATGGGTTTTGAATCCTGTGAGAAGCCAAATATCAATATTACTTTTGGCTATTTGACTTTTTGCATGTATCAGTGATCACCTGGGGGGAGAGATTTAGGACAGAGAGGGGACAGATGCAAAAGAAAGGCCATATTTTCCATTTCTGGCATATTTTTGCAGCTTGTAAACTGAGGCAGAAACAGACTAGAGGCGTTTAAAAATGTTTCTTGTGATTTATTGGAGTGAACATGTGGTGCGCTGTGAGTCACGCATCTCTTCTGTATTGTCAGGAAATGTCCAAGTTCGAGGAGCCTGACATCTTGTTCAACATGCTCAACTGTCTGAAGATCCTGTGTCTCCATGGAGAGTGTTTATACCTCGCCCGCAAGGATCACCCCCAGTTCCTGGCCTACATCCAGGAGAAGATGCTCATCCCGAGGTGTGCGCTGTCGGCTCTCCTCACACAGAAAGGGAACATATGTACAGAAATATTTGTTTGCAGCAGCTGGATTAGCAATCTTTTTGTGCCTGAGTCGATTCTTCTATTTGTTTCAGCCTGTGGTCGATGTTGAAGTCAGAGTTTTGCCAGCTGGCCTCCCTGGCGGTGCCTCAGCTTCTACATGCCCTCTCTCTATCCCATGGGGCAGACATCTTCTGGAACCTCATCAACACAAACTTCAACAGCAAAGACTGGAAAATACGATTTGAAGCTGGTGAGATGGAGTAAAATTGCTTATTATGTGTATCTGATACCTGCAACAGCTGAAGAGTATGCAGCTTCGTTTGCATTTTAGATCATTTCATTTTTGGATTTTATAATTTATCTTTGTGTTGTGAATGAATGAATGGTTACAGGGAGAGCCCCCCGTCCGGCTTATATAATAAGCTCCCTAAACCGCTGCCTGCCCACATCTCCCCCTTGTGTTGCCATGGTTACCTTGTGGCTCAAACAGGCGGCCAAGAGGAGTTGTGGGATTGATAAGGTTTTTCTTGCCTTGTGATTGGCAGAGAGGAGCTGTATGACCTTGAGACAGAAGCAGAGGACACGTCCTCTGACTTGATGTATGATACAGGAAATAGCAGAGAAATGACATGACAGAAGCCTCAGATACTCAGTACACATTTTCCATAAGGTGTAAAGTCATTACTCCATTGTGTATAAAATCACCTATGGAAACATTAAAATAAAATCAGTTATCTGGTCTTTCCGTCTACTAAAATGATGTGTCACGATGACAGCTTGAGCTGACTACGACCACTTCTAATGTTATTATAAATATTTACTAGTAGAGCTGAAGCAGATGTTTGCAGTAAATGGGCATGAATCATACAAAATAATCTGTTTTAGCCTTAATAAAACCAAAAGACTATCCTCTCCCTGCAGAGTCCCACACTCTCTCCAACACTGACACCTAGCGGTCCACACTGGCTGCTACCCTTCAGCTCAGAGTGGGTGAGAGCTTATGGATTTCAGAATAAAGCGTCTATTTTTAGAGTCTAATCTGAGTCGTGATAAATAAATGCACCAATTACTGAAAGGGTCTTTTTGTTTTTAGTGATGCCTGCATGCATTGTTATTTTATGGCTCACTGGCAAAGAGGATGTGGGACACTGTGTCGTGCACAGTGGCAACGTGTGTGATTTTGGCTTCTGTGACTCTGAATGTTACATTTAGTAAGTTATTTGCAGTATTCATGCTTTTATAAGCGACATAATTCTGCTTTTTAATGGCACACGGAACAGATATATGATTTAATGTAGCAATTTCGTAGTTTTCACCTAACAAACAAAAGCACGTTGATTCACTGATGCATCACACAAAGACAATAATGTTGGCAAAGATCGCAGTCAAGTAATACATGCCCTTATCCTAATGATCCTCATCTATGACCTCATGCCTGCCTCTGTTTATTAAATCATTATAATTATATTAGGACATCTGGCCGCTCAGTTGCCTCTTGTTCATATTTGTGTTCTGTCTGTGTTGCTGTTGATTCACTTTCACTCGTTATTCTCGTGAAATCCTCCCAGTCGAGAAGGTAGCGGTGCTGTGTCGGTTCCTGGACATCGGCGCGGTGACTAAAAACCACTTGCTGAAATACGCTCTGGCCCACGCTTTCTGCTGCTTCCTGGCGTCTGTGGAAGACGTGAACCCAGCTGTGGCAACCAGGGCGAGACTGCTGCTGGACACCATCAAGAGGCCGGCCCTGCAGGTGAACTGCACTTCTGCTGCACAAATTAGTCTGTCACATACAGTAAATGTAAGTCCAGAAACCATTAAGCATTGTGGGACCTCAAAGGAGCTACAAAATTGTAACAAATGGTGTATTTGCTAAGATAAATGGCAACATTTCTGTTATTTACAGGCTTACAGAAGGAGTATAGACATTCTTGCACAATGGCGAATAAATATATTTCATGTCTGTTTAAGTAGGAGTGAATATTTTGAAGCACATACAGTATGTTTATGCATTTGCAATAATAAAAACAATACATTTCACCTTTGTCTATGAAATTAAGTCTCCAGAATCCACTAGTAATACAATTGGTTTCTATTTTCTCTGCAGAAATATTGTAGACAGTCGTGTGTTTAGACCTGCCTGTGTTCATGTCATGCTGTGCATTAATGTGTGTGCATTTTGCAGGGCTTGTGTCTGTGTCTGGATTTCCAGTTCGACACAGTCGTGAGGGATCGCCCCGTCATTCTCAGCAAACTCCTGCTGCTGCACTTCCTGAAGAAAGACATTCCCGCACTGAGCTGGGAGTTCTTTGTCAACCGCTTTGAAACATTATCTCTGGAGGCTCAGCTACACCTGGACTGCAACAAGGAATTCCCTTTCCCTACTAGTGTGTAGCTTCCATGTCCCCATTCAGATATTAGCACCTGCTTCACGTCCACTGCCAACAAGAGAAGCATTACCGTCCAAACTGAGTTTGCAATCTCTTCTTTTGACAGCAATTACAGCTGTACGAACCAATGTGGCAAACCTCAGTGACGCAGCCATGTGGAAGATACGGCGGGCCCGGTTTGCCAGGAATCGGCAGAAGAGTGTTCGTTCCCTCCGTGACAGTGTGAAGGGAGATCCATCAGAGTCTAAACGGGCGTTTTCGCTCCCCGAGTCACTGACCAACCGACTTCGTGAGTAGCAGAGACCAGCCAGTCTATCAGTGTGAATCTGAACCTGTGTCGCTTTCATTCAATCAGTGGTCAAATACTGCTTGCAAATAACTTAGTGAAGGGCCTCATATGTGCTTTTGGTCCACATTAGAGTGCAGAGAAACCCATTAATGTGTCTTAAAGTCAAATTAATGTCCATTTCTATTTGGAAAACAACCTGACCTTGTCTTTTATGTCAGAATACGATAATTACTGCCCATTTTTAGTTTCTTGTGGGTTACAAAAAACCTTTTCCATTTGCAAATACTATTTGACCGAAGCTGATTCCATTTTCCTAATGTTTTTTTCCTTACTTGTTTGTTCTTGACATTCATTTCACTTAAATGTCTAACTACTGCTCTGTGTGAAAAAGAGGAACTCCCCGTTGTGTCATTCACTTTATCTCTGTCTCTGCGCAGCAGGCTGTCTGAGTTTCTGGGACAAGTTACTTATCTTGGCCTTAAACCATGATGGGATTTTGGAGATTTGTGGTTGGCCCTAAATCTTGATGACACCTGGATTTGAGGCCTGATAGTGTGTTTTGTGTGTGTGTGTGTGTGTGTGTGTGTGTGTGTGTGTGTGTGTGTGTGTGTGTGTGTGTGTGTGTGTGTGTGTGTGTGTATGTTTGTGTGTGCACATGTGCTGGATGATCACGGAGCTCAGACATGTGTCCTGTGCCACCTCCCCTGTGTGCTCTCCTAAATTGTGTTCTTCATATGTGGTTTTTAGCTCTAAGGCTTTCGAGGCAGGAGCACTCTGCCCCGACACTGGGAGATATGATAGAGAAAGTCCTGCCAGGTAAATAACAATCCAAATCTGAAACATGCAGTATAACTCTTCATAATCACACCATGTTTGAGGAAGTACAGTCTAAGTAGCAATAAAACACAAGAACAACGTGACAGTCATTGTTTTTTCATCCTGCCTACAGGATTAAATTGATTCTGACACAGGAAAGAAAGAAAAACACACTTTTACTAACAGCTAGCAGGTCTTTTTTTATTTGTATTTACCCCTTTTACAAATTCCACGAACACGCATGTTTACAACATGAAGATGTCTCCACCTCTCTCAACAGAGAAGTGGACAGGCTGAGTTGACTCCCCCCACCCCTCTGTGCTGTCACCCCTCTCCCTGCTGCTGCTACCCTCTCCCCCCCCATCTCCTCCCCCATCTCCTCCCCCATCTTCTCCCCCTGTCTTCAGCACGTTTCCTCCCGCACTTTAACCCTGACGCTTCAGCCCCTCTTGCAGGCCAGACCCCTTCTCCGGAGGACGACACCGTCATCAGAGACCTGCTCCCTGAGGACGCCGGCATCGATCACCAGACGGTTCACCAGCTCATCATGGTGCTCATGAAATTCATGGCCAAGGACCAGAGCAGTGCCGAGGCCGACATCGGCAGCGCCAAGGCTTTCAACACAGTGAAGCGTCACCTGTACGTGCTGCTGGGTTACGACCAACAGGAGGGCTGCTTCATGATCGCACCGCAGAAGATGCGCACCTCCACCTGCTTCAATGCCTTTATTGCCGGCATTGCACAGGTGACCCACATACAATCTAGTTTCAGATTTTTGCTGGGAGCCTAACAGTACAGCGCATTTAACTGTTGTTTCCTCCAGGTGATGGACTACAACATTGGTTTAGGAAAGCAGCTGCTCCCTCTGGTGGTCCAGGTGTTGAAGTACTGCACGTGTCCGCAGTTGAGACACTATTTTCAGCAGCCGCCCAGATGCTCCCTGTGGGCCCTGAGGCCTCACATTCGGCAGATGTGGCTCAAAGCTCTGCTAGTTATCCTGTACAAGGTACTTTTACATTACTATGCATCACTCAGTCACCAAGAAAACGTTACCACTAAATGACTCCCTTATCTTGCTGTGCCATATTTTCTTCATATCTTATGATATGCAGTCTGATTTTTTATGCTATATAGTACCCTTATAGAGACATGGACGGCAGTAAAGTGGTCCTCCATCTGATCCACATCACCATCAACACACTGAACGCACAGTATCACAGCTGTCGACCCCACGCCACAGCAGGACCACTCTACAGCGACAACTCCAACATGAGCCGCTACAGTGAAAAAGAAAAAGGTGAAGCAGGATAATAAATGTTGTTTATCTCAACAGCAGGCTTCTATTATAGCTGCAAATATGATGCAATAAGTAGAGATATTTATATATACTTAGTGAGTGTGACTGCAATAAGCTTAAGATGTCTGATTAAAAAGGTTTGCTGAGGCTAATTATTTGCGATATTTGTTGTGAAGTATGTGCTGCAATTTCTACAAATAAATGAGGACTGCATTTTGGAAGAAACCAAATTGCTGTTTCATTTATAAATTATTGATCATAATTTCAAAACAGGATGGAAGTGGTACATGAATGCAGGGCTGATGTTAATTTTCCATATTTTTTCTCCATATTAGAAGAGGACAGTGTCTTCGATGAGTCAGACGTCCATGACACGCCGACGGGTGCCGCTAACAAGGAGTCACAGACCTTCTTTGCCCGCCTGAAGAGGATCGGCGGCAGCAAGTCTGTGAAATACCAGCCGGTAGAGCTGAATGCCAAGAAAAGTAAGAAGCAGAGGCTTTCAAAATCAAGTGATTGAATCTTTTTCAGCAGAACATTTTCATGATTGCAGGAGGCGTGTTGCTTTCACTGCTATAAACTCTCATTTTGCCTTTGTGTATCAGGTGAAATTGAGCTGTCAGAGTACCGTGAAGCCAGCGCCCTTCAGGACAGCATTCTGCACTGTGTGAGGGAGGAGAGCACCAGGAAAAAGCGGCTACAGGCCATGCACAAGCAGAAGTCTCTGGACATTTCCAACACAGACTCCATTCTTTTCAGCCTGGACGAACATCGGCGCAAGTCCTGCATTGATCGTTGTGACCTGCAAGCCCCCCCTGTGGTCCCGCCTCCGTCCTCGGCCACGTCCCACAGCAGGCATCACATTAAAGGATCCTCCGATGGCTCTTCGTTTCGAGTGGAGGCCATCGATCCAGTGGACCGGCGGGGCTCTCGAGGCGGGCAGTCTGACATCTCCAAACCTGTCATCCCAGAAGTCCGCCTCAGCTGCATGGAGACCTTTGAGGACAAACAGGATCAGAGTTCGTTAAGCGGATCGACACAGGGGAAGGAGGACCAAGACCTCATTGACCTCTCCTCTGACTGCACCTCAATTCCAGAAAAACACTCACTGCTCTCCATGTCTGACAGCGACTCCTTGGTGTTCGAACCGCTGCCTCCTCTGAGGATCGTGGAGAGCGACGAGGAGTTTGACCTCAACACCATCATAGGTTCCAAATTCAACGGCAGTCCAAAGATCTCAGCTTCTCCTGCGAGCAGCAACACTTTGCGATTGTCTCCCGTGGTTCAGGTGAGCGTGGAGGACTTTTCCAGTGACAAAAAGACTCTCAAGGGAGAGGAGGGCTCTCTGAAAGCATTTTTGGAGAAGAAGCCTGGCCGCGTGACTCACAGCACCTCTCTGGAACTCCCTGACAGACCGGAGAACATCTGCCATGAAAGTCCCATGACCCTGAAGCAGAAGAGAGACCTGCTGAGGAAGAGCCCACATGTCCCTGACACCTCGCTAGACGACACATATGTGACCCCTGAAGAGGTGAGGATTGGGATGGGACCCGGCACGAGTCCATCAGGCAGGACTATCTTCCTGGACATCCCAGAAGACAGAGCAGAGCCTCTTTCCTCGCCAGAGAAAAGCAACAGCAATGATGACGAGGAGGATGGAGACGACGAAGATGAAGACGACATGGGCGATGAAGCGGACAGCGACCCCAAACCTGACAACGCAGATGATAACGATGAAGCCGAGTTTAAAATCCAGATCGTGCCCAGACAACGCAAGCAGAGGAAGATTGCTGTGAGCGCCATCCAGAGGGAGTACCTGGACATCTCGTTCAACACGTTCGACAAGCTGGGCGGTGAGCAGACCACAGAAACAGGTAACGAGAACGGACAGATAAACATCTTACAGTTGAAGTTAAAGTGAGAACTAAAACTGCAACTGAGAGTCCATGACTGACTCACCTGTGACCAACAGTTTTCAGGTGAATTAGAGGCCGTGTTTACAAAGAGCAGAGAGGAGACAACAGTAGAGATTAAGAGCAAAATGATACATACTTGATCAATAAAATAAATACTGGAGGAGCAAGTTGTCAGCAAGTTGTTGAAAGATACATTCAGCTTGGTGAAATATCATCCTAGAGTTGAGGCTGAAAAATGTAAATAGTTAATATCTATAGCATCTTTTTTCCCAGTACAATGTTGGACATGTTGATTCCATTTTTTTTTTTTAAATTTTTACAAAGTAAACAATCAAAGAAACTTTTTTTAAGCATTATTAGAACCGTGTCATTCATAATTGTGCATTTTTGAGACCTCTCTTTTTATATTTTACTTTATATTGCAGTAAAAAATGGACCCACAGCGACTAAAGATGCGACAGGAGTAAAAACAACCCTGCTGATGTGCAGTCACAGTTTATGTTCCTGACAAATGATTTTGTTTTTCTGACTCGCTCACAACAGCTGTCCCTTGGTCCTTAGCTAACGCTTACATCAATGCTGCATTTAATAAACAATTTTCCTGTACATTTTTGTGACTGTGGACCTTACGTACAACTTTTAACAGAAAAACTCAGGACTCACCATTCCAGTCTTGCTTTTATCTAGAAACTTTTGCTATATTTTACCTTAATTCTTTTTATTTTTTTAATGTCACACCCCTCTCTGCTGTAGTCTGTGTACGGCTTTGCAGTTCTTGGTTCACTTCGCACCATCAAAATGAATCAAATTAAAAATGGGTGTGAAACTTTCATTATCCATTTGTGAACAAAAATCAAAAATGACTCAATATTCTAA
The DNA here is from genome assembly GCF_022539595.1 of Amphiprion ocellaris. NCBI lineage: Eukaryota > Metazoa > Chordata > Actinopteri > Pomacentridae > Amphiprion > Amphiprion ocellaris. The sequence continues at coordinate 15,373,457 of NC_072785.1, forward strand.
TTTTCCCATTTGTGTGTTTCATGCTAGTGGTTGCACTGCACCAGTAGCACCCAGAGGAGTCTACAGTCACCCAACAACATTATGTATTATATATATATATAGTGCATCTGACTATGCAGTTATTTATAGGCTACACATAGGCCTTAATAAAATGCTATAGAAAAGATATTGTCTGCAACATTATTATAATAATGTTGGGGAGGCAACTCAAAAAGGTATTTTGAGGCTCTTTGTTTAATCTTAACAGCAACAATATTAACAATACATTGGTCTATGACTCCAGTCTGTGAGTAATATTCACATATGCCTCCAAACCTTCCCAAATGAGATAGCTGTTAAATTACTGCATGGTCAGAACACAACACAGAAATGCAAAATAAGAATATTAAGTCTTTTTTTTTTTTGTTTTTGTGAAGCAGCAACACAAATGCAAACAATTAGAAATTAAACTCAGTGACAATTACCCATAATACTACTTTAAAACCCATTTTTCATTTGATGGGTTTTCTTAAACAAAGAACTGCAAGGACTGTTGTTTTTTAAATATTCCTTTATGTTTGCAAATCTCTTCATCTTTCTGAATGAATTGTACTATGTGAATTCAGTTTTATTATTATTTTATCATCGAAGTAACATCACATTACCAGTGGGCGCTCTACTGCCCTCAGATCTTTACCCTACTAACCACTTCAGCTTTGTATTGTCCTCTGTTGTGTGTGTGTGTGTGTTCGCCTTTTCCATTATACAAACACTTCAGCAATGAGTGCGTCAAAGGTGAAATGGGGATACTTTAAACTAATTTATAGGTAGAAGGACAGGGCAGTTTATTGTGTATCGCTCTTCTACAAAATAGGGATGCTATTATTCATACTGATGCAACAAAGCACTAAACCTCACATAACAAATTAGAATTAAATTAGCCCTAAATGCACCTTAACTGTTGTGACCTTCAGACAGTAAACAATTGTAGAGCAATTTTACTTATGATTATCATTGGATAATATTCTCCTGGCATAGGCTAGCTTATATTCTGATGCCCACGCCCTGCCCATATTGCCTTGCAGATCACAAAGTTATGTCAACCTTGGAAAAGCCACGAGAATCTGCGTCAGCCCCAACTCTCGAAGCCGCTATGCCTGAAACAAGCCATCGTTCTTCAGTATCAAGTAGGATCCAAATACTTTTCTACACAATCCTTACCTTAATTTTTAGTCAAACTGTGTTTTTATTGTGGTTATAATAAGGAAAGCCTTCATTTTATGCATATTTGTTCATATCATTTTTCTCATTGCAGATGAATTTATTATGACTTTACATCAGTTAGAAATATGAAATATATATTTTTGGCCATCTTATCCATGAAAACAATACATTTTCAAAGGACACACACTAAAATAAATCACATTGGATGTTTCATGAATTTATTTCCTAAATAAATTCCCTCTAAACTATTGTTGTAATGATTTAGTTCTTCATAGAACTGGGCTGAATGTTTGAATTTTGTCTTTCTGATATAAGTGATGCTGACCATTCTCTTTTCACCTGTCTTCCCCCATTTTCATGAAACTACACACACATTTGTTGTTGCTGAAGCTGTAATGAGTTTAACAGACTCTTAGTCCTGTTTTCTGTGTCTGACCTTTAGCTCAGTACCGTCAGGTGAAACGAGGCTCTCTGGGAGCTCTGACCATGAGTCAGCTCATGAAGAGACAGCTGGAGCATCAGTCCAGCGCGCCGCATAACATCTGCACGTGGGAGGCGGGTCAGTTTCTTACTCCGTGAAGATGTTTTGAGAAGACAAGTAGATGTAGTAAGATATATAGGAAAACAAAAGACACTGCAAATTAATAGAAAAATGTGCAAATGAACAAATAGGAATATTCTGGTATATATTTCAACCAACAAATTTTGAATAGTTACATCATGGCTCATTTTTAGAGAAATTTGTCCTGTGCAGAGGGCTATGGAAAAAATATAGTTGATGTTATTCTGTTGCTTTATGTTTGGCAGGTCCTACAAAAACCAGCCTTCTCTCAGCACCAAGCACCGTCAGCATGTTCGTCCCTGCACCAGAGGAGTTCATAGACGAGCAGCCGACCACCATGTCTGACCGGTGAAGCAACCACTCGCTAACTATATCCGTCTGGAAGTAAGTCATCTTAATGCCTAATCTGACCTGGTGTGTTTCTACGTGATGTCCCAGGTGTCGGGACTGTGCGGCCGTCCTGGAGGAATACGACGAGGAGACCCTCGGCCTCGCAGTGGTCGTTCTCTCCATGTTCATCCACCTGAGCCCTGATTTGGCTGCTCCTATGCTCCTCGACATCATGCAGTCTGTGGGCAGGTACAGCAGCTCCACAGCAACCGTCCCTGCAATCTCCATCCACACAGCACTTCAGCGTTAAATGAAGTTTCATAACTCACTCTTAGCACTCATGCATAATTCATCCCCGAGCCCTAATCCGCTGCTTTGACTTCTTTCAGGTTGGCATCCAGTGCCAATTTTTCTGGACAAGCTGAGAGGTACAGGACATTAAAGCCTTTACTTCAGATATCCACTGTGCTTATAGATGAGTTTAATAATGTATATGTGAAGTGCGACTGCCTGTCTAACATTCTCCCTGTCATGCTGTGCAGTATGTTGATCCCAGGGAATGTAGCAGGTGTAGCCAAGCAGTTCCTTCGTTGTATGTTTCACCAACTGGCTCCTAACGGCATCTTGCCCCAACTCTTTCAGAGCAACATCAAAGGTCTGCATGAATAACTCAGAAATCCATAAAATGTGTGAAATGCAGCATTTATATAGAGACTCAGCATGCCTTAGCTGCTTGTGTCTGTTTTGATCTTGTTACAGGTTTATGCTTTCTAACCCACACCAGATGCGCATTTTTATTGTAAGAGTCTGAGATAAGTTCCCACTGGACACACTGTCTCCTCATTTGTTTTTATGTCCATTTTCATTTTCTCCGCAGATGGAAGTTTTCTGCGAACACTGGCCTCCTCGCTGATAGATTTCAATGAGCTGAGTTCTGTCGCTGCTCTCAACATGCTGCTGGAGGTGGGATGTTTCTTCATGTATGTGTGCTGAGTCATTACACCAGCAGGAGGAGCTCTTGTTAAAGACAACAGCTACGTTAAGCAGAAGCCCATCTAAAACAACAAATCTTCAGTGCATTTCAAGAAACCTGCCTTACATTGCACCACTGTACCAGATTATTGTCGCTGTTACGCCAAATAAACAGCACAAATCACTGATGTGTGAGGTCACCCGAGCAGTCATCTGTACTCCAGTGTCCTCAATCCCCTGCTCTCATCATGAGCACCGTGATTGATCAGGACTGAATGATCAGTTAAATGGAAATATCGTCGCTTATAGAATTTCATTATATAACCTTGCTATGGTTTATGCCTCTGTGCCCCCCAGGGCTTGAACAACAAAAAGAGCCTGCCAGCAGGGGGCACAATGCTGCACTGCCTGGACAACATTGCCACCTTCATGGAGGCTCTCCCCATGGATTCTCCTAGCAACCTGTGGACAACCATCTGCAACCAGTTCCAGACCTTCCTCACTAAACTGCCCTCTGTGCTTCCTCTGAAGGTAGATATCAACTGTTCCGTTCACTTAGTCATGGTCTGATATGGTATAATGTGATTATTGCTTGAGGAAAAAGCATCCAGCAGTGCCCTTGTCGGGTTCAATATGACAGTCTTAAAATTGTAATTGATTTGACTCTGACGCTTTTAACCTTGGAGGTCAGATTAGGGTGTGCTCTAATCAATTTATCTCTGCAGACAAATTTAAAACTCCAAATCCGGGAATATAGCCATGAACCATGCTACCATGTTCTGCACTTTAAAACACGCTGGCTGTTCAGATATCTTTTTTGCAATGTGTGTCTCATTAGTGCCCCATGGATTCCAGTTTAAGGATTATCATTTGTCTGCTGAAAATCCCAACCACAAATGCAACTCGGGTAAGTTCAAAGCAGAATTTTTTCCTATCACACTAGAAATTCTAGCTTTTAATACCTAACTGTTTCTTTCGCCATCCTGCAGAGCCTCCTGGAGCCTTTCTCCAAGCTGTTGAGCTTCGTCATTCAGTATGGCATGTTCAGTCTCTCCTACCTGGTAGAGCTCTGTGGACTGTGTTACAAAGCCTTCAACAAGGTACTCTTGAGTTACACACTTTGTGTAAAACGCATAGAGTTTGCAATATCTGTGCAGCCGTGAAAGAGTTAAACCTTTTAAACTGATCTGCTGTGTTAAAAATGTTGATCTCCTCTTCGCTGGCCTCGCACTCATCACTTTTTTTGGTGCTACACCTACTTCCCCGTCTCTCCAGTCAGCCAGAAATGTGGCCATGTGTCACGGATGATTAAGTAGGCAATCAGCCAGTATTGATTAACATGATTAGTTGGTGTGCTAGGGCCGAGGATGTATGTTTCTCAGTGGCTGGCTGAGACAGAGATGGAGCCAGGCCTGTCTGCACTGTTCGGCCAGATGGAGCCTCCGTCTTCCACCACTGTCAGCACTGCATGCTTTATGTCTCCTGCAGTATCGATTTTCTTCACCCTCTTTAATTCCTCACCTTATAATATCCGCATTTCAAAACCCGGAGTTGTGATGAGCAATTGCTGTAGGACCCTGTCTGGTGCAGTTGTTTTATGGCGAGGGGATGTTTCTGGGAAGCACGGGGAGGATTTTTCAGCTAGTTCATTTAGCTGTGGAGGTCAGTTTTTTAAGGACACGAAGTCAGGCTCTCTACTTTGTCGCTCCATGCACCATTTGTCACAGCTGCACCCCACTGTATGTGGCTGGGCCCTGTAGCTTAAGAACAGCCTTTTGATTTGCTATTTACCAAACCGACATGCTCCATTAACTTTTAATTATGAGGACGCCACGTCCAGGTATGCGCATTAACAAGCCACAAAGAGAGAAATGTCAGATGCAGCTCTGCATTCTGCATGAGCAGAAGAGCATGTGCCTGCTCCGAACATAAGCAAACATGACTGCAAAGAGAAAGAGAGAGGACAAACTGGAAGCCAGAAGATGACAGTGTGGTTTGTAAACAGGCAGCTGGGCTTTGTGTGGAAGGGATGAACAAAGAGAGCAGCCTGTCCTCGGGGAGGGAGAAGGCAGCCTGACAGCCTCATCTGAGCTGCCTGGGACTCTGGGAGGAGAGATCTGGACTGGCCTAAATCTACTCCTCGGCTTCACTATTCTCTGTCTCCCTGGCTCCCCTCCCTCCTCTCTCGCTGCCTGTCCTTCCCCCTCTATTCAAGCTACGGAGTTTATGCTCTCCTCGCAGCATGAGTAAGGGAGAGTGATAATAGAAAAAGGCAGTCTTGCTGCATCAGTACATTTACTCCACTTTCTATCTCCTCGCATCCAGGAGAGAGATAAGTTCTACATGTCCCGCATTGTGGTGTTAGAGCTTCTGCAGGCTCTCAAGTTCAAGTCTCCTCTGCCTGACACAAACTTGTTACTGCTGGTCCAGGTAAAAATACAACGTCCCTTTCCATCTCAGTTTACAAGAACCACTAAATCACGTCTACGTTTCTAAAACTTCCTGTGTGTTTTGCCAGTTTGTCTGTGCAGATATTGGCACACGACTAGCAGAATCCACCATCATCCAAAAGCACATGATCTCAACGCTGCCGGGGGTGAGACTTAAATCGCTGTTTGCTGCGATCCTATTAAAACCAGCCTCATAAAACAGCAGGAAATAAAGATAGGCCCAACTGTGATTCTTCCTAAAGGGTAAACTGCTTTTGTTCTCAACAGTGCACAACAGCAGCAATGGAATGCATGAGGCAATACATAAGTGAGCTTCTGGACTTCATTGCAGATATGCACACGCTTACCAAACTTAAAGTAAGTCTTGCTCTTCGTGTGAGTACCACACATTGCGCAGTATCTCATCATATATTGAGTTTTTCCCATATTTTGCCTGCTGTTCAGCCTTATCTTATCTGTTACTTAGAACCATATGAAGGCTTGCTGTCAGCCTCTGCATGAAGACACTTTTGGAGGCAACCTTAAAGTGGGCTTGGCACAAGTGGCAGCCATGGAGATCAGCAAAGGCAATCACCGCGATAACAAAGCTGTGGTCCGCTATCTTCCCTGGCTTTATCATCCGCCATCTACCATGCAACAAGGGTAAGAATGACAAAAGTAAGGAGAGCCCAGTGGTGTTTTATTGATTTGAAGGCACAGATCACAGACATTGCACATTTGCTTTGTAATCTGCCATATCTCCTGCTTCTAGCCTTGCAGAATGTGTTTTCCAAACTTTATTCACTTAGGTTAGCGTTAGAGATCTCTGCTTTGATAGAATTTGGTTTGTGGTATTTTTAAGGATTGTAAAAATGCACAAAAACAGCAACATATCCTTTCACAATCCCCAACCCATCAAATATTTGCAAGATTAATCGAAATGTAAGAATATGAGATATGAAGACAGTGGATGTAGAAACTGTATTTTAAGCTGATTTGTTTAACTGAGTTTCAACTTTTTGTTCCTATAGGCCGAAAGAATTTATTGAATGCGTGTCCCACATTCGTCAGCTGTCCTGGCTTCTTTTGGGCTCCCTCACACACTGTGCCCTGCACCAGGGCTCCACCTCCTGCATGCCCATCCCTCTAGACGCCGGCTCTCACATTGCAGATCATCTTATAGTCATCCTCATTGGCTTCCCAGAGCAGTCAAAGGTCTGGCACACACAATTCTCTTCCAATCACCATACTCAGGTTGTGTTAATTTGATCTGTAACCACCATAGCGGCCATTTTCAGTTACGGTCTCGATCTTTGTCCCCAGACGTCGGTGCTGCACATGTGCTCTCTGTTCCACGCCTTCATGTTCGCCCAGCTGTGGACCATCTACTGTGAGCAGGCGGCTGCTGCTCCATCCCTGCAGAACCAGAACCAGACAGAGTTTTCCTCCAGCGCCATCCTCACAGGCCTGGAGTTCTGGAGTCGGGTTACACCCAGCATCCTGCAGCTCATGGCCCATAATAAAGTGGTAAGTGCGTCAGCTGGATCCTTTTCAGGGATCTATGTGAGATGGCCAAAGCCCAAACAAGACTGCGGAAAAATAGTGTGCCTGTTCGGTAAAACCTGTTTTTTCATATCATGAGGAAACAGTAACTGTGTTAGACATAAGCAAAGTTTAATTGATATTTTCCTCTTAGATGGTAGAGATGGTGTGTCTTCATGTCATTAGTTTGATGGAAGCCCTGCAGGAGTGCAACTCAACCATCTTTGTTAAGGTTTGCTAGCAATTTAGCGTCTTCATAAATGGACAATATATGGTCATCTTAACATGCTACCTAATACTTACACATCCTCATTCTTTCCTTTAGTTAATTCCTATGTGGCTACCCATGATTCAGTCAAACCTTAAGGTGAGTCCTTAAACATGCACCTAACTACTGACTGTTTAAGCAAATTCACACTAAAATGGTGTCATCTTCTCCTCCTTCCTTCATCAGCATCTGTCTGCAGGGCTGCAGTTGCGTCTCCAGGCCATCCAGAACAGGGTGAACTGCCAGTGTCTGCAGGGCCAGACATCAGGAGTTCCTCCGTTCGCTCTGCGCAAATGGCTGCAGTGCACCCAGTTCAAGATGGCTCAGGTGGAGATCCAGTCGTCTGAGGCTGCCTCACAGTTCTATCCCATGTGACCTGCTCTGTGGTCACCTCTGGGTCGTCTGGGTCCTTAGACCTGCATGCATCTGCTCTGGCAGAACCCTGAGACCAAAAAAAAAAGGACTGATGCTGTGTGGGATTTGTCTGAACTGAATAATTTTCAGCACCTTTAGTATAATACCTGTATATGTACAGTAAATCTATGCTATTTTAAAGTACAAACACTGGAACTGGTGATTAAATGGTTTGGTAGGTCTGTGTGGAATAATTGTGACAGGTGCCTAACTGTTGTTATTCAACAGATTTGAAGTAAGAAGATGACTGAAGAGAATTTATATGGACCCTTGTTAATGATAGCGAGGGTCTTAAAACAAATGCTTGTTGAATCTTAGATATGCTCACTCTGTGAAATTCATATCCTATCACTTTTTAAGTTGCTTGGTTGCAAGCTGGATAATAAAAGTATGAGTTTTTCTAAACATTCCTAGACATTTGTCATTTCACATGAATTGCCGACCCCTTCAAAATTCAAATGTGGCATTTACTGCCCTTTGATGTCCTGACTGATTTGGAAAATGTCCAGTTTACCATAATGCAGATGGCAGGGTGATAAAAATCAGCTCTGTTAGCCTGCGCTTCTGGACAAGAAACTGAACCTGAGGTGTCTACGGGAAAATAACATGACATGCATTAGCCAGCTCCCGTCTGAGATCCTTGTCAGACTGTCAGTCATGCTGCCTTTAGCCATCAGAGCTCCGATCGATCAGAGGCCGATCTGAGTTGCGGCAGCAGCTTTGTAACTCGATAATGTGGAGCCAGACATTGGAGGTAAACAAGACTATTTCGGTTGTGCCTTCCCCCCCTCACCCCTACTCGCCCCAAAGTGGAAAGCCACCCCCCCCTCCCACTTGGTCCCTCTCTTCGTTGGCAGCAGTGAAACAGATTGGCCCACGCATACACCAAACAAACACAATTACCTTTGGCCTAATGTGGTTTGTTGTGATTAAGCATTGTTGTGAGGTCTAACTGTATTACCATGAAGCTCTTGTCTGAGAATAACAGATGACATGACAGCAGGGCTAGAAAGCTGAACAGCACATTAATCTTTGTTTTGATCTTCACTGCTGCAAGGATTTCATTATCAAGCTTTAAGATGAATTAGATCAGACGATATAAATGTATTCTGCGAGGATAAATTAGTTTATTGGACAAAAATAAGTCAGATTTGATTTGCATATATTTTTTCATAAGTATTACTTTTCAGTCACTGCATGTCTAAAAGGACCCATGTTGAGAGGTGTGTGGCAGATGAGTCACTAGTATAATGATATCACACAATGTGACTAATGAACACACACACACAGACACACACACAGACAGACACACACACGCTCCCCGGTGACCTCAAGCTCGCTGAATCAGGCTGCAGTGCCCCTTCTCATCAACCTCTAGTCTTGGCTCATCAAAGAGACCCTCTCCTGCTGCTCCTGTGTGTGCGCCAGTGTGTGTTAAAGTGATGCTGGCTTCAGGTGTGTGTGTGTGTCTGTGTGTGTGTGTGTGTGTGTGTGTGTGTGTGTGTGTGTGTTTAATCAAGTCCCCCTTGCTCTGGGGTTGCATCTGTCAGCCACTGCCACCGTTGTGATCGTTTGAACTCGCAGCCCTTTTCAAAAGAACCTCTCTCATTAGCAGCAGCTTATGTAATCAGTGTCCCACAGGTATCCAGCACTTTCCCCGCCCCTGCCTGCCTGCCTGCCCGCCCGCCTGCTGCCTCCTGCAGGACCATATGGGAGCACTGACCTGATGAGCAGGCAGCTGGAGGTACTGAGGGTAATTAACACTGACCAAAGGCCTCTCAGACGGAGAGGGTGTGAGTGGGTCCTCGAAGATGGTGAAGGTCAGCTTTGAAAGGACTCACGATGCATCACCTGGTGCGTGCATTGGTGGCATCCCTTCATTAAAGAGCGGCTCGACAGTTCCCCTCACGTTGTTAGCAGTTTTGCACAGAAACAACTTCCAAGAACCCCAATTTGAGAGAATATCAGCTCCCCTTTCGCTCTCTGGAAATACCTTCTGAGAGCCTTGTAAAACTTGTTGAGACAGTGACAATCCCTGGTACCCCTGCCTCGTGCTGTCACATTGCTTTTATTACAGTGAGATCCACAGCGCCCAGGCTGGACAATGCATGAATGTTTAAATTGCTCACAGTGTCCATTGGCATTACCATCAAGTGCCACATCCAAAGCAGGGAAGGCAAAGTGCTCTGTGGTGTCTCATTCACATTATAATTCATTGACATTCCTCTTCAGTGCTCTTCTGCATCAGCCTGTATAGTACAGGTTTATCCTCCTTGTTTGTTTCACATCATCGGCCACAGTTAATGTATAAAGCTCAAATTAAAACAGAAATGGGAACATGTCTGTATGACCGAGTGTAGCCTCTCTCAGAAGTCTCTTGAAACCATCCTTTTTTTTCTTCTTTTAAAGTCTTCATTTTCTTGTGGCAACTTGTGTTCTTGCTTGAGCTGCAGAAAGCCGTCACACGCACATGCTTTTTGATGACACTGTTATTGATCGAGCCCAGAGCGAGCACAATATGTGACCTATAAGTTTTCCTGTTTGCGTCATTAAACCCCATGGAGTGGAATACGCTTGGTAATCGCAGTTCATTAAAGATGCACTGTGTGAGACAGACTGAGAACATGTCCTCCGCTGTGGGGGGCCCAGGAGACATGGCCAGCACAGCTCTGCCCAAGACACAAATGGCACAACCCAGCAAACAAGATGGGCACAGGCTAAATACAACAGCCTCAATTTTACCACCTTTAGACCTGCATGTCTGCCTTTATATATCTGCATGTGTATCCCTTTAAACACACTAGACTGTAGGTCTGTTGTTATGTACAGTTTTATTTACAACTGAAAAACTCAGCAATGAAATCAACTTATGCACATCTTTTTATCTGTTTGGTATAATGCATAAATTGTGTATGTACTATTGATTGCCATATATACATTAATGGCTTGCTCCATCAACATGACAACATTGACATAATTCTAAATGGTAGCACATTGTTTAAATTTTTTACTATGTATAAACATATGTTCTGTTACACTGTACATGAATTAACAGTCCAGAAGGCAGATATTTAAATATCAATATTTACATTCATGCATCCATCATTTCTCTCATATAGGTATATGGTGGGGTATACTGTTAGCTAATACCTGTGCATGTTTAAATGCAAGCATGTGTTTTTTTCCCCCCAATTTTCCACAGTTTAGCCAATATCTATACTTCACTGACAGCCACAGAGTACAGCCCACTCTCACTGAGTACACTCATCTGCATGCATACTCACAGACAGACACTCATACACGCACACACACACATACACACACACACACACACACACACAGTCATGCACCCACAGACACACAGATTTAATGTAAAAAAGCAGAGCAGCGTTGAGTGATGCTCCAGTTCAGCTCAGTTGTGTTTTTCCAGCAGGGATGTGGAGGACGCCTGTGACAGCACTGAGTCACACACATCCCTGCTGAGGCCATCCTCTGTGTGCAACCTGATCTCTGGCTATTGGCTAAGTCTCCTGTCTGTCACCAGTCACAAGGTCAGCTCTAGGCTCACGTCCCCTGTTTCTATAGCGATGGGCTAAGCCCTTCTTGACAGATAGAAAAATAAAGATTGTCAAATCCAGACAAAACATGGCTGAAGGCATCTAGCTGACCCCAAGACTGTGGAACAACAAGATTTACCCGGATGAGTTGTGATTGCAGGTTTGAAGTTGTAGGGGTGCTTGCATTGAGTTGACGAATCAAAAACTGGGATTGGCAATATGATGCAGCACAGAAATAATGTTTGGAAAACACACATTCACATAGCACATCATTGGGACCCCTGACTTTTTAGCTGAAGTCTCAGGGAAACAGAAAAAAAGCATATCAAACACCCAGAGACAAAACAACTGATACCAAAACTCTTTGCAGAGCAAGCACGTTTTCTGCATCAGTGTCTCAACAAACTGACAGCAGGCTTAAAGCATCGGAGCATCACAAATTAATTATATGGTTTATAAATTATTCACTTAGAAAACAGAGCTATGAAGAAATAAATGGATTCATCAAGATGTTCAAGAGTTGTAAAGATGAGAATAACGTACAAGACTGTCCTTTTCTTTAAAGTAGAAAAATAAACTCGAAGATAGGTAAGTAACTAAAGAGAACCAATAAATACATGAATGGCTGAAATATATTACATTGAGCCTAAGTCTTCAGTGGCTTTTTTGGCATGGTAAAATAACCAGAACGTCCCATGTTGATGTCGCTGCTCCTCTTTTTTTAAAATATGGATTTCTTTAAATTGCATAGTCAGATGAATCCACATCTCAAAGCCAGGACCGGCAGTCACATCATGCCTCTCACAGAGCATCTGTCTCAAAAATGGAGAACAAAAGATGGACAGTGTGAGGATTGAAATATAAAAATGTTGCATTCTCTGTAAAAACGGCATGCATGTTATTTGTTGTGTGTGATGGGCTGTCCTGTCAGGCCGCCCGTGGGACTGCAGGGCTGCTGTATTGTCTGGTGTTCCATTGCAGATGTCAACAGTGTGTGAGGCCTGGATCTGCAGCAGACTGGCAGACAGTCCCTCTCCAGCCAGCAGCCAACCAGCCTGTCAGCAACACTTGCTGTTACTAAGAGCATAATGTTCAGCCTGCTGTGCCACTTTCGACACCATGGGGGTTTGTGGATCTTTCTCTCCGTCCTTTCTGACTTGTTTTTTTTTCCTTCCATCTTTTTTTCCAGCTTTCCTTCAGCCAAATGGTGTCTTCAGTCCGGGCAACATGCCAAGCAAAGGGGGAAGGTTTACCTATTTGAAAACCTCGGGTAGAACCCTGTTGCATTCTGGGTGAGAGGGGATTGTTGTATTGGGGGTCAGGGTGAGAGATAATGGTGACGTCGCTCCCTGTGTGCACCAGGAGACAGTCTATACCACAGTGTTGTTCGTACCCATGGCCTTCTTGTTACGGATGCTCATGGCATACTCCCCACGACTCGTCCCGTTTTCCTCTTTCCGTAGTGGTTTCCTGTAAATAAACATTTTAATAAAGTGAGGATGAATTCCTTGACAGGAGAGATTTGACGGTACATTCCCCCTCAGCTAAAGGCCACGTCATTAAACAGAGTTTCTATGCTGTTAACCTTCAGACTGATTTGATTTCTCGAGCTCCTCTGGATGGCTATGCTGGTCTCAGCGATCTTTTCTAATAAGCTCAATGTTCAAAAGGTCAATTTTGCAAGGAGACAGGAGGGGAAGACACATCTCAACACTGGGGATAAGGCAATTACCTGCTCGGACTGGTAGATGCAATCCTCCCCCTAAGTAATGAGTATGTGTGGCTGTCAAAACAGTTTGGGAATAAGATATAAGATCGATACATAACCTCCTGTGAAATTCCTTCTCAACACTGGTTGCGCTGCAATACTGTGAGTAGTGCAGAAATAAAGCTTCAACCCATGATCCCCTTGCTGCTGCTGCTGCTGGCCTGTGAAGAGCAGTATCATTCAATGTAGCCCTTTTCATGCACTCCTTGATGCCTTTGTGGTTATTATATTTGTGCAGTGTACTGTGGCTTGTGCACCGACCCCCTCAGCTGCTCTCCCCTGCTCGGGCTTATGTAACTCAGAGACAGATCTGAATACAGTTAGTACAGTCATTGTCCCACTCAACACTGTACAGTGCCTTCACTGGCACAGAGGACCCTTGAGCGACATCTTAGTTCAGTGTTTCTCCTCTCCTCTCCTCTCCTCTCCTCTCCTCTCCTCTCCTCTCCTCTCCTCTCCTCTCCTCTCCTCTCCTCTCCTCTCCTCTCCTCTCCCCTCCCCTCCCCTCCCCTCCCCTCCCCTCCCCTCCCCTCCCCTCCCCTCCCCTCCCCTCTCCTCTCCTCTCCTCTCCTCTCCTCTCCTCTGAAAGCCCAGGCTAGCCAGTCCAACGCTGACGAACAGTCATGCTCAGTCCGGTCCAGCACAAATCTTTTACCTTTCTTGGGCACCGTGCAGGGAGGGAATTGTGCAGACACGGAGTTCTTACAGGGTGAAATGAGCTCATACGTAACATAATGCAAAATTCATAATGTAAAAAAACTGCTCTACAAGAAAAAAAAGACTGTTTGTGAAATATTATCCTTTTGTTGAGGAACAAGAGTACAATTTTTATTACCTTTTTAAAGTGACTATGGAACAATTGATAGGCAACAAATGCACCATTCTCAGTTCAGTACACTCAGAGATTTTGTTACAATTTTTATTTTCTTATCTGAGCTGATAATGGCCTCCCTGTGCCTGAAATTACTCAGTTACAGATTGATGGTGTTTCTGATATTATGTCCAAATTCTTCCACTAAGTTGAATCGACATGTCTGACAAGATCTCAGTTAAAACTTAACATGTGTAGCATCAATAATACACCTGATTTCATAATGTGCTCTTGCCTCCTTTTGCTGAATCCTTGTCTGACACAATAAATCAAAAATAAACAGCTGTAAAGTCTTAAAATGTGTCTTATGGAAAATTTACAAGCTAATCAGATTTTTTCATTTCCCTCGGATACCAGCAATATTTATAGGAATATTTCTTGCCGGTCTGTCATTTTGATAAATGTTCAATCAGGAATTCTTCCTGCATATGCTCACTGAATATTTATTGCTGCCATCCCAATTCGTCAGCTGTCTTTTTCGATTGCCCCAGTACGCTTGAGCTAATCTGATTTTCGCCACACCTGTTAAAACAGCCATCTCTGTGCTGTCACATTTTAAAACTGTTCCTGTCTTCGGCTGTTTTCTGCTGTCATTTCGGCGCCGAGCTCAACCTCCACCTCTCCACCTCCTGCGTTCATCAACGCTCCCCTGCAATCCGGCTCAGCTTGACTCCATCCAGTTTTTCAGTTGAAGGTACACAAGAAAGAACTTTCATCTGCCCCCAAAGTCACTCTAAGGATGCTCTTTAAAGGGTTTCCACTCGTTTTTGAAAGAAAAATCACAACAGTGTCTAAATAATAAGCATTTTGAGAGTGTTTCCTCAGTAACTGTAAGTTTTTCAGCAGAGTAACATGGCTCTAAGGATGGAAATTTCACCACTTTGGTCCAGATTGAAAACATTCACGGATCCTAGAGGATGAATGCTACTTTGGTGTTTTTTCCTGTCTCGCTACCATTAGGTTGAAATGTGCGAGATTTAGTGAAATGTCTCAGCATCTTTTGGATGGATTGCCAAGAAAATCAGTAAACACACTTCCCCCTCATGATGAACAGTAATGCCCTTGGTGATCCCTGAACGTTTAATCTAGTGCCACTATCAAGTCAGCAGCCAGCATGCTATTTAGGTTAATGAACACGGGCATCAGCATGCTGGCATTCTCACTGTCAGCATGTTAACGTGCTGATGTTACCCTTTGTGCAGTATAGCCTCACAGTGCTGCGACCTGGATGTTGACTTTTAGTCTTATTATAATGTTATATTACAAATAAAAGTCATATATATAATACAAATTCTCCTCATTTTAACTGAGGCTGGTCACTTTAACTTTTGGCTTGTAAACAATGATTATGATACGTGGTAATAAATTTGAGGACTAAGTATGATATTCCAAACAATTGCTGACCAAAAAACAGCTTTTAGGTGAACATGCATTTAATTTATTACAGTTTGGGCTTGTTGGAGGCCTTATGGTTCTGGAAAAAAGTTCTGAACAAAACGCGTGGGTATGACTCACACTTCTTGTTGTCAGCTGGGAAGGGTCGTATGGCTAAGCACACCAGGGAAACATGCTGGCCATATGAGACAGATGCTGCTTGCTGTGTCCCTGTGGGACCCGGGGAAAGCCTGAGAAAAGAAACTCTCCAGCCCCGGGGTGGAAACACACTCTGCTGTGGGGTTGGTGGTGCTTGGTTGATGCAGCTGCAGCTCGGGGGTTTGGGATATACCAAAGTTTTCTCTGAGGGACGCCACTGTTTACAGCCAGTCTGGGAATTCTTCTGCTTAAAATAGAAAGTCAACGAGGTCGATATTCATTTAACGTCATCCAGTGTCACTGAAGTTCGCTTAATGAGTTTAACTTTTGATGTTTTTTGATTGGTCAGTATTTCAACTAATGAATCAATCAATCTTTACTGTTCCCGAGGGGGAAATGTAGTTTGCAGCTAGGTGATCATACGCAAAAAAAAAAAAGAAAAAGAAAACAAAAGCAGTAACAACCAATCACAGAACACTGTAAAGCACCGATAAGATAAGAGACAAAACTGATACCTTCCCTGTAGGAGGGCAGTAGAGGAGTCTCCCCACAGACCAGCCGACCCAGATTCTATATCTTTAAAAAGCCTGATACATTTCTGGAGTTCACTTAAGAAAGATTATGATAAAAGTTTAACAGGTCTAGAACAAAGGAAGATTTAGCCCTTTTTTGTCACTAAAGTAGTGAACAGATGGAGGCAACTCAAACTCTGTGACCGAAGGATGACCTGGATTAAACATGCTTAATGTAGATGTTAAAAAGTTGAATCTGACTCAACTCTGAATTTTGACTGGAGCGGTTGAGGTTTCCATAACACACCATAAAGCAGAAAGATAAACCAGCTTTAATAAAATGGCAGTTAAACGGAGTCACCATTGATCGACTGTCTCGCCTATAAACACTATCAACATGTGGCTCTCTCAAGACATTATTCTGTTTTTGTACCAGAGTGACTTTGGCGCCCCATTTAACATTTGCTGTTAAATTGATGCTTAACTGTGGTCTTCCGTTTGGTTATCATCCCATTATGATGAAGGAATGACTGATGACACCATGTTACAAGGTTTTTAAATATGACACCATGACCCTGTTCTGGCTCCTGTAAAAGATGAACAATCACTGCATCGCCAGGAGAGCATTTATAACATGCTGTTTTAATAAAAACTGACAGTTGCTGCTGTGCAAAATTTAAGTAAGAGGTGAGAAACAGCAGCCCTATGTTGTGCCACTTTTACATACTTATGATTTCTTTTCGCACTTTGTGTCATGCTAGTTACAAAGTCTAGCCAGTTAGATTTAAGACTGAAATGAGTCATACGCTTTTCCCTAGAAGATGTGTCTGGATAGTGTTAAAAGCTAATGGAAAAGCAATAAACAGAAGTCGGACATGAGCCCCTGGGGTCTTATGATGATTACACAAAAGATTTAACATCCCCAACCTGTCCCAATATATCTCTGTTTGCAGTCGCATTTCTGTCTTAGCTCATTTTTAAAGCATTTCATAATGACAAAGGAAATGGCAACAGGTCTAACATTGTCCACTTAGGTGATCTGTCATGTGCTACACTCTAGTATGCTCTGACACTGGTGATCTACAGCCTGCTGGAAGGTGCTCCAGCCCGGTTAATTTCTCCCAGGATGTAATCTCCGCTCAGACTGACCATGTCGCTTTGGGCCACCACACAGGGCCGAGCGCTGGGGCCTCAAACCGACCTCTACCCAGGCCTTCAATAATAGATGCCATGCTGTTGACACATGGCAGGTGGCAACACAACACTTCACAGGTTAGATGAATATTTCATATCAAAGCTGTGCAATCACAGCGCACATTCCTGTTTGAAGTTTGGGGAATGGATCATGGCGAAATTGGGACATGTGTTGGGCTGTTTACAATTACTCCAGCCATCTGGAAATTAGAGTAACATGCTATGGTTCAAAGAAAAAGTATTTAAAAACAGAATGTAAAAATCTGTCACCAGTTTTGATGCTGCTGCTTTAGCAATTTTGAAAATAAAACCTAGGAGATGAATAATGTATCAATAAATTCCGGATTTGACACCATTTTAGAGCGTTTTCCCCTTTAATCGTGTCTCTGGTTGAGTATTTTGGACATTCTGTATTAGCCTTGGACAGGACCAGCTGTGATGTATTATCCGTCTTTGGACAAGCCTCCCAGAACGGGAAGTGATTGGGAAAAGCATCTAGCTTCATTAGTCAGTTGGTTTGAGTTTTATTTGTTTTGGTTTCTTGGATGGCTGACAGCCTGGACTGCAGCATCATGTCTTTTGCTTCGGATGGCACAGCAACACTGAAACTCAGCGTGTGTCTGAATCCTCTTCTTTATGCTTGCACACACCAGCCTCCCTGGTGCTGTGGACTCTGAATAGAATTGTATGGAAGTGTTTTTTCTTCTAGGTCCCCTTTGCTTCTGACAGATGACTGGCAGACAGAGATTATAAAAAATAACAAAAGGCCAGGAGGGCTGGGACCTGCAGAGCTAGCTCCTCTACTGTCTATGGTGCTCAGGCCCTGGCCCTCGGCCAGCTGATTTTCACTGGGAAAGCCCGGAGCACTGAGGGGCTGTAAGGACTATATATAACCGGCTGTGTTTTTCTCACTGACGAACCCTTTCTCACATTGTTATTGACTAAAACGCTCAATTACTGCGTTTGCTCGCTTTGCTAGACAACATTTTATCTGTCCTTTTCACTCAGTAGATTTCTCTCCTTCGTCTCAGGAGCGATGGATGATTAGAGCATCCATGACAAATGCTAAAGGAATCACATTTTTCCCTGGACTGCTCTCCTACTGGCTGGTGACTAATGAATGTCTAATGAGGCCAGTCTGGACCGGTGTATTTTCTCCTTCTCATTCAGAATGGAGGGCAGCTTGGCATGGCACAAAGTCTGCAGTCTAGAGCCCACAGAGCTTCAGGACACGACCTGCTTGCATGTATAAAAGATGTGGCCTGCGACTGAATGACTGCGCAAATTAATTCATAAATAATGACTTGGGTTTGGGGCTAGAGCCCGTATTGCAACAACACTTTCCTACCACTGCTGCATTAAAAAAGGTGCCCCTTGGCTACACAGGGGGCTGGAGAATTGCCATAATGAATTCCTGAGCCAACCACCCATTACTTCCGCGGCCTGACTTTGCCTATTTGTTGTTTAAAGAAAGGAGAAATAGAGTTCTGCTGAGGAAAGCCATATCTGCCATGCAGGCTTAATACACTTCCATAAATATAATTTGGTATGATACTAAATCTATTTAAATGCATATAAATAAAACACAGAAGGAGCTCCCTAATTTAGCACACATGGCTGTTCTCACATAGTTGTGTGAGAGTCAACATTAATGCCATATTTTATCGAGTGTGTAAATATGCCAAGATGATGTATGTGTGTATGTAAAGATGTTGTGTGCTCATGGATGGATGCACACAAGTGTCCTCTGCATCCTTTTGCACGATGCAAACGTGTGAGTGTGCGTTTGCTAAATGTCTGCGAACATTTACGTGGATGTCAGAGTGCATGTGACACCGTGCAGCCTGAATGTCGCAAAGGGAATTGGGTCTGGTTGTGCTGCAGGCTAAAACCTCACACAGCCTTTCCTCTAATAAGCCAAATGGGGGAAATGCTGCAACAGCAGTGTCTTGGGATTCCTCTGCTTGCCTCTTGCTTTCACATTCATGAATCCAGCTGCCACTCTAGGAAGCTTTAGACACTTATGTAAATTAAAATCAGCGCAGTATTGTTAGGTCATCATGCACTTCAATAAATTAATTTAGAGCATAGGATGTCGCTGCGTGACTCTGTAGTGGATCTTCCTCAGAGACATTTACAACCCCTTCCATTATTTAACCTCTGACCTCAGTGTGACCCAGGAGGGTGATGACAGGGTCACTGTAGCCTCCTGCACACAACTAACACGAATTACACGTGAGATCTTGAGTGGTCGGCCCACGACAGATACTCATCTCAATTTCTCGTCACTTTGAAATAATTTGGATGAGATTGAGAAACTTGCTGGAATATTACAAGAACAGGAGAGGAAAGGGAAGAGTCACGTCTAACCTCTTGATAGCCTTGTAGCAGATGATGATGGCTGAGAGGAGGAAGACAACTGAGGCACAGCCCACCGTTCCAAGCACTATGATGTCCATCTTCATCCACCAGGGCCTCAACAAGGGCACTACGGGCTCTGCCACTTAGAAAAAGAGACAAGAAGGGGCAGGAGAAGAGGGGTGCAGATACAGAAAATGAGAATAAACATATTGTATTAAACCAAATAAATCCCAAAAATTGTTCAAAATCCAAAAAACATTCACTATGATTACACTTAAGCCACAATGCCGGCTTGAGTGTCATTAGATCGCCGGTGAGCTGCTCGACTCTTACACAACACAATAACAGAGCAGCATGGAGGTGATTTTCTTCACTCCTCTCTGAGCTGGGATGCAGCCGTGTCCTCGCCTGTTCTGTAGGTCTAAGGTTCAACGTTCAAAGATATCCAAGCCGACACCATGAATCATTTAAGGTCCCGTCAGCCTTCCCTACACCAGCACTCTTGTCCACACCAATTACTGTTGCAGGAACCTCCTGCTCTTTCCACATTAGATCTGTGGAGTAAGACCACTCACCAGGAATGTTGTATAACATTATGTGCATCAGCAACTTCGTGTCTGTAATGCAGAACTTCTCTCCCCTCTTTCTGCAGCATTTGATGCTCCCCCACCATCTATAAATCAGTTTAGTCATGTGCATATCTGTCTATCTATGAATGCAGGTTTGTTCCAGCTGAGAAAACACCCTGCACTGAATAACAAACCCACAACTCCAGCACGTAGTGTTATTTTGTTATGAATGAGAGGAACGATTTACACCATGGCAACAAATACTCCTTAGTAATGCTGTAGACGAGTTTCCAGCACAGCACATTTCTACGGAGCAAATAAAAAGGCACGGCTCTCCCCAATACAGCGCACCACGTCATAAGTCACTATGAATTTAAAAGCTCCTCTCAGGCAAACTTCCATTTTAAATCCTGCATTTTGTCAACGGCTGTAGGATTTAATTCAGTC
Source organism: Amphiprion ocellaris (assembly GCF_022539595.1). Lineage (NCBI taxonomy): Eukaryota > Metazoa > Chordata > Actinopteri > Pomacentridae > Amphiprion > Amphiprion ocellaris. The sequence continues at coordinate 15,393,989 of NC_072785.1, forward strand.
AGTGGTAAGGATCTACTTCATTGTGATAAAGCACGCTCCTTTGAAGGGACCTCAGATACCATTTTTAGCCCACATACTTAACAGTGCCAATTTTCCTCCATTTTTTTTTTAGACTTTTAGGACAAAGATAAGGTCTCAGTCATTGTCCCAGTTTTTCATGCTAGCTATGCATATTCATGGCATTTTTAAAGACTACAGTTTAAAGCAAAATTTCAGCTCTAAAAGCTCAGCAAATTGGGCTACTGAAGGAATATCAAGATAATTATGCGTCTCTATAGATTAAATTGAGAACTAAGAAAAAACTTCCATTGAATGAATTATTCATGCCGTCTCCACCCTCTGCAAACATTTCTGAGTAAAGTTAAAAAGGAGGAAAAACTGGCCCATTTATCACATTTATCATGACATACTGATGTTTATCGAGGCATCAAACGTTGTCAGCGCAACGCTCAGAGATCCACTCGTGCATTAGCTGTCATTGGGCATTCAAACCCCCACCTGAGCTTACAGTCAGATGGTCTTGGCAGCATTCATGCAGTGACCTTGACAACAATCACAAAAGGGTCTATAAGTCTCGATTCGTAGGTACCTCACACGGCAAGTCGGAGGAAAACAGACGTCCGTCCACATTGACCAGACAGAAAAAAATCATTGGAACTAATTGGTTAAAACCTTTCCACTGCCCAGTGATTAAGTACTTCTCTCTCCTCATGATATTACGGGCTCAGGGTGAGTGATTCAAAAGAGTCACAGTAATAGCTCAGAATGGCTGCATCATCAGCAACGCCTGTCCCATATTTCAGCACACTATTCATTAAGGTGCTTGAGACGACAAACAAATCACATCAACTTTCAGCAAGCAGGTCAGTGAAATATGTTTTCCGATCAATCAATGCATTTACCATCTCAAAGTGAGACGAAAGAGGGAGTGTGAGGGGAAAAACTGCCACAACCGGCGCTGGATCAACACAGATATGCACGTTTGTTGTATATGAACACACACACACTTATTGCCGGCAGCTTAACTTCAAAACGATGCTGGAACTACTGGGCTGGTTCATTAGGCCCTTATCTCTATCAAATTAAAGCTAATTTAATTAACTCATCTGTGTTTTAATCAGGGGTCCTCCGGGGGAAACCCTACCACTGAACCACTGAGCTTGGCAGCCCAGCAGGCATGGATTTCACAGGCAGCTGGGTACTCCCCAAGGTCAGACCCAGCATAAATTAGTCCTGTGTTCAGCTGTCAACATCCTGCTGGCTCTATCACACACACAAACGTAGTGCACGAGTGCAAATCTGCGCCCATGCACGGGCACTAACACACTGATCTCAAGGGATTGATGGCACTTTTTTCCTCTGTGCATAAATGGAAACACTTCAAGTTAAACTGTTTCTTCAGACTAGCCAGTTGCTTGACACCTGCATCTGGCTAGAAATGAGATCCAACTGTGGGGTGAGAGCAGACGGGGTGAGACAGACGGACTGGGAGGGAGACAGGTGTGAAACCTGGGAGCGTGAGCTGGAAGTCTTACCTGGGGTGGCCAGTAGCCGCGGTGGAGGCGGTGGAGGCGGAGGTGGAGGGAGGGGAGGGTATCTTCTACAGTGGCATGCCAACTGGCACTGTTCACTAACTTTCTCCGCCACAGTCCGTGAGCATGACCTCTGGAGCTCTCCCTTATGGCGAGGGAGAGAGGAAGAGAGAGACATTGAAATGACTGACGCTCTGTCCTTCAGTGCATTACTCAGAAGTACCATCAGCACAACGCTGTGCAGCACAAATGGAGAGGCTTGAACACTCAGCAGCCTCTCAGTTAGCAGCACTGTGGATATCCTCTCAGCATTCTTTTCATATCACACAGCTCCAGTGTTGTTGTCACTGGGGCTGCTGTGTATATAGTACATGCAGAATAGTATCACGTCGATGGCTGCAGCCCGCTCCCTGTAAGAAACCACCCACCAACAGAGTGGGCAGCAGGCTGCCCCGAGGAGTGTGCGTGGGTGGACTTGGAAACTCAAGCAGATCACATTACACATGAACCCTGGCAACACTGCGTGCGTGTGAACAACAGCTCACCACTATCTGTAGGCAGCAGCGCAGGGCAGAGGTTAGAATACTCATCACTAACATATGCCTGCTGCAGGGATCCTGGTGGGATAACTGAATGTTGCTATCATAAAAACACAGTTGGCTACTCCATGTTCCCACTACAAGAGAGCTGAGTGTCTGTGTGTACTTGTGCAAAGCTGCAAATCCTCATGCCTTTCTGGAAACTCACTACACACATGCATGTCTGCCAGTATTTCCAAAACACAGGTGTGCTCTCCCCAACATCCAGTGCAAAGACTCAAGCAAAGCATAATACATTAATTGCAGCCTAACAAGCACATGCATTACTTGGAAAAGATAATTACTTTGGCGGCTCTCATCCACGCTCCATCAGTAAATCAAACTCAAGTTACAATAGTGTAACCTCTTCTCATGCGTAATTTGACAAGTGGCGCGCCTGAACGTGATCCTTACCTGGCAGGAGAGTAAAAACAGTGAGAGAAGGCAATGACCGAAGAAAAAAGGCCAGAAACTTAAAGTAAATGGCATTAGATCTTGGACCAGCATTCCTCTTGCGCTGTTCTCGATGATACTAGGCAGCGTTTCCAACAAATGAATGCAGTATACATAGGCTTTAACTGTTTGGGAAATAACCATCCACCCTCTCCAGTTCAGCGGCGATATCTGTGACAGGCGTCTCCAGAAATAGTTTATGCCACAATCATTTTCCTCTTGAAATCCCGTTGTCGATAGCATAGGACAGGCGAGCCGGTGGAGTGAGTAGCCAAATCTCGATAATTCACATCTCGAAAGTAGTTTTTTTTCTTATTGGCACTCAGATAGCGACCTGAATCACGCCGCTACTCCGCGCAATGTGAGGGCGGTAGATGGCCCGTACCTTACATTCCTCCTCGGCTGCGAGCATGAGTGCAAATGGGCCACTCAAGCCATCGAAGTTGAAGAAAAAAAAAAAAAAAGAAAGGAAAAAAAAAGCCGAACAGAGAGAGATCCTCAGGAATATCGGTGGTGGTAGGATTTCCTCGCAATAAGCATCACACATATCCCCCCTCCTCAACTTATCTAGGCTGAACAGTGTATGGGCGAGTCCGGAGGGCAGAGCCGAGGGTTAAAGTGATGCATCCCCCCTCTGTGCCAAAATACAGCGGACTGCTTTATACGGGAGCATCACCGCCGCGCACTTGATGCAGCGCTCACATCAGCTCATCCTGACAGCCTTCTCCAAAAGTCCCCCCAAAACACACACACACACACACACACACACACACACACACACACACACACACACACACACACACACACACACACACACACACACACACACACACACACACACACACACACACACACACACACACACACACACACACACACACACACACACACACACACGCACAAGGGGGAAGGGCATGCGCTTATGAAGGCGTTGTTATAATGTCAGCTGGGCTTTGTTTGTTTGTTTATGTTTGATTTGTGTGGGGTTATTTTTTATAGTGATCCACGCAGAAAGTATAGCCCACAATGCGTGGAGGAGAGTCCGTAAGGATGACGCGTACTAGACCGAATTAAAGTCAAGTGGAGAGAGAGAGGGAGAGAGAGTGCAAGACGCCTACCGACTGAAAACACTGCCGTACCCATGTTTGATGTGCTGCGCGCCTGCTAGAGCACTCTGTGGTTCCAATGTCCCAAAGTGGGCTGAGATAAACAATACTGATGTAACCTGGCATTTACTGATCATGCACCACAACAAAGCACATTTACAAAGCAGCATCTTTAAAAAAAAACAACAAAAAACAAAGTTAAATTCATGTGTTTCCATCACTGCCTCACCACCTTTGACACCCCCCACACTGATATAAGAGGTGATGCTGTAGGGCAGAGTGCAGAGAAATCAGACAACAATGGGCAGTTTTTTAAGAGCCACAGTTGCATAATATTGTTGGTGGTCTTCACTAGGCGCAGTTATGAAATTACCCCAGAGCCCACAGTCATGTAGATGGTACTAGAAAGCCAACGTGACATTCATGGCTACTAAAACAGTTGATTGACAGGAGGGATGACATCATTAATAACAACAGAGGAGGCAGAGATAATACAGAAGAACTGGGCTTTATCTGTATTAATTGATCGGGTTCTGCTGTGATGCAGTGTTGAACTGTAGTTTTGCTTTATTGATGGCAGTTTTAGTCGATTAATTGAGAGAAAAATACAAATATGTACAAGCCGCAAGCCTGTAAGTTGAGAGGATGAGCTGCTTTTCAATGATTTATATCACTGGACATTGAATATCTTTGACACCAGAAGATACCTCCATGGGTTTTCATTCTGACATGTCTAAATTCAGATCACAGCACCTCATCTCCACCAGCAACAGCACACTGGCACAATAGAAATATGTATATAACATAGAGATGTATGCCCACACGCACACTCATAACTGCACTTTAGCTATTTATGGCTATTTTGTCTTCTAACTTTACAAGGAATGTTTTTGATCATGTCATCTTGTCATTGCACTGCCTTGTGCCACTTTGCATTTCACTACCCATACTGTATGACCAAATAAAAAGCTAAAAACTCCGAGTTTGTAATCCCATTTCCTGACATTTTGGAGCCCAAACAGCAATCCACAGATTACTAGACTACACCACCATATTTGAATGATTTCTCTTCCAGCTAACTGCAGAGGTCTTCATTACAGAGCACCAGCATCATCTCTGAAACTTAACACATCCTTTGTCATCCATTGGCTCATGCTTGAACCTGAGATGTCTACTTCACAGGACAGTTTCTTTGCCCGATGCTGAAACCTGCTGCCCAGCCCATGTGTCATTTTCATAGCTTATTCATGTTCCATAAATCCCCAATCATCTGTTGTATCCATGTGACTTGTCTTCTGTTTGAGAGAACTGCTTGGTGGTTTAAATAACAGAAGTGACAGCCAATTGTGTCACAGCCTGCTTCTTCCAAATAATGCAAATAACATCTAAGCCGACTATTCAAACAACTTTGGATTAAGATCAGTGGATTCAGCATCGAGCCCTAAAGCCTTTTGTTGCGGCTGAGCGTTTATCACATGTCTTGCCTATAAAAAAGCTCTTCACAGACAGTAATGGGGTGAGCTCATACAAAGAGCTGTGGATGACTTTTAGAGTGGAAAATCATAGCTGCTGTTAAAACTGCGTTTGCACATAGCAGTGCAGCACACGGATTTTTCAGAGTTTTTCAAGTAGGACAACAAGCTTGGGTTTGGCATATGGTCTGCCCAGCAGTTCAGCTCGTCCATCCTCTCCAACAGTCTGTCTCAGTATTGATTATCTGACAAGAGAAAAGTACTACATCCTCCTGTTTCCTTCCTGCTACCTCACCTCATTCCAACAAGCAGCAGTCTGCCACAACATACATCACGACCCTTTTAAACTCAGATAAGAAAACCTCTCAATATAATTACTGTGGTCTTTCAGCATTATTATTCCTGCCAAGATACTTAATCTGAATCTGTGCAGCTAAACAGAGGCCAAAAATACTATGTGAATCAAAATCAAAAGCAATTTCAAAACCCTCTGTCATTTAAGGAACACTAATGTTCAAATAAAATGAACTCAACTGCATTTACCATTATTATTATTATCTGTGTTGCTCCTTTATGGCATCAGTGGGGATGAATGCGATTGGAAATGTATGCAGTGGAGGTAGATTGCCATCTAGTGGAAAAGTCTGGCAACACATGACTTTGAGGCACTCGTGTATGTACAGTAAATACATTAAGACATCATTAGTGTAGGTGGATAAATTAAATGCATAATTAAATGTTATTTAAAGTACTAAAACAGAAACACTACTAAAAAGGGCATTGCTTTAAAATAAAAAGAATTCTGTTGTTGGATTTTCTTTTGCACTATTTTGTCTATGTAGTTTGATTCTTATTTTGCATCTATATATAGTTTTTCATCATTTTCCATTCATAACAAATTAAATATATTTTAAAATTTCTAATTCTTCCTATCAAACTCTTTCTATTCCCAGAAATTGCAGTGTGTGCTTCATTCTGTTTAGTAATGCCAGTCCTCCACTGACTCCCATTTAAGTTTGAGCTACTGCAGAAAACTATAATCTTTATGAATCTGTAAACTCTGGTGCATTATATGGCTGTAATTTTGATTTATGGTTTAGCTTCCTTCTATGTCTGCATCCTTTACTCTGCTTTAATCTTTATTATATCTGTATCCGGTCTGTTTGTTGTGCCGCTGTGACATCTAATGTCTCTCTTGGGAACCAAAACAGTGTTATCTGATCTTATTGTTGGTATTTTTGAACAAAGAAGCAGCGAAGGTGACAGAAAAACGTATGCTTATCATAGAAAGTTGCACTAATGGATTCTTGATGGGCAGCTTCTAGGAAGGACAGAATGCAATTTCTGTTGTATCAGTGACTCTGCTGGGCTTCTACTTTTTCTGCAATTATGGCAAAGACTGACGGTTCAGTGGTTTGTAACATCGCTGTGCACTATTAAAGCCCTGAGACACCTCCTGGCTGCAGTCTTTTTAAGGGTTTAATTTGCATTGCACAGCAAAGATGCACAAATTAGGTGTGTGTCTTTGGTGTACATGCTGCAGTTAACGTTTGTTTCTGTCTCCCTGTGGTGGACTGACCCTCTTGAGCTGGATTAAAGTGGCTAAGCAAATACAGAGATGAGTGAAAACTGCCAGAAGCCCAACAAATCAGCTCAGCTAAATATCTGAAATGATTGACAAACACCTCATCCACCACCTGCCATTTATGGATGCCACTAAGCTTCTTCCTTCTCCTTTCTCATTCTTCCTCACTTCAAAAGCACAGGAGTGGGGTGACAGGCCAGGGGAGGGGGGAGCCCCATTGTTAATTGGCCTTTTCAGCTGAACAGAGAGGTGAAGGGAAGAAGAGATGAGGACAATAGGGTCCCATTGCCTCTCCAGAACAAGAGGGATGCACCGCCTAAAAAAAGGAAAAAGAAATAGACCAGCCAAGAGCACACAGACCTGCAGGACTCTCCTCACACAACCCCAAACTGAGTGAATGAGGCAATCCATCACGTAGCCTGCAGCTCTCTCTGAATAAATGGCCTGTAGCCTTGATATAGACTGCAGATTTTTTTTTCTTTTTTTTAAAGAACCTCTCTCCTAGACTGTTTGGGGACATGAGGTGTACTCACCAGACAAACAGCTTCCTCACATCTCATTCCTCTGCTGCTGCTGCGGTTCGGGGGAACGATAGGTGCTCTTTTTCCACTTCAATAAGGGGATGAAGCTCAATTAGCATTTCACAAGTCCCATTTTCCTCCTCTATTGCAACCTTCCCTGCGGAGCCCATGCTTTCTCTGGGGGATTGTCCTGTTTTGGGCCCTTGTTGCCGTTGGCAGGGTGACAGTATTCGAGTGTGCAAACTTGTGCTATTGTCCGCGGGCCAGAGGGAGCCATGGAGACCCCATAATATGACACAGGAAAATGTTTGCTGATGGCAATTCTATGGGCTTTGTCCGACTCTTTCTCCTTCATGACGACTCGATTTAAGTCTCTAAATGTTTGACTACAAATGCAGGAGTGCTATCCAGCTCCTTTCCCTTTGTCCCGCGAGGTTTGAATGAGTAATTCAGCCTTTGTGTCGCTCGATTGAGGGGGCAAACAGAAAGACAAGATTCTTGAGCGTTCAAGCCCCTTTCCATGGTTATGCACTCTTTAGATCCCCCCCTCCAGCTCACCAAATCCTACAGCTGACATCACTCTTGGGGAGGCTACGACGGGTATCTGTGTTTGAAACTCAACTTTGATGTGGAGTTTGGGTGCACGCATGTTTCAGCGGAATTTACACTCATTTCTGGTTTATGCGCATTACTGCGTTTTTTTTAGGTGTTTGGCCAACGCGCAGAAAATCATCGCGTAGGGAGAAATATCGCATCCCCTCAGCGGCTTTTTCCAGATCTCCATGACAACAATTTGCAATGGTGAAGAATTCGATACCAGGGCGTTTGGAGGCTGATTGGGGTGCATTGTGAGGGGCCTGGGGTCGCTGATTGGTTCAAGGAAAGCACCATAACTACAAGGAGTTTATATTCATTCAACTTGTTGAAGTGCTCCTACCGCAGCCTGGAGAGAAGTCTGTACTTGGACTGTGGCTTCGAGAGAATTCATCCAGCAGTGGTGAGTGAAGGGTTATTAATCTCTGGCATAAATATGAATTAAGATATGAGGCACTCATTTGGCGTTTGACTGCAGAATTCCTGATGCGCAATTACGCAAAGTCAAAATTTGTTTTCTGTTTTCTCTCCAGATCTTAACAGTGGATTACACTTTTTAAAAATATGGACTGATTTAATAAAGACTTGGGGAAAATGGCAAATGCAGACAGTGAGGTCAAAACTTTGCTCAATTTTGTAAATTTGGCATCCAGCGACATCAAGGCGGCCCTGGATAAGTCAGCTCCATGCAGACGCTCCGTGGATCACCGGAAATATCTGCAGAAACAACTGAAGCGTTTCTCTCAAAAGTACTCCAGAGTCCCAAGATGCCACACGCACAGGTCTGCGGAATACAGATGCGCCAAACCGGCGGGGACTGTTCACCAGAGCGTGACGGTGTCAGAAAAGGCCAGCTCTGATGCGCAAGATGTGGAGAACGTGGGCAGCGCAGTGGAGCAGGTGCCTATGAGGAAACGCCAACTGCCAGCCTCATTTTGGGAGGAACCCAAGCTGACCCAGACTAAGAGGGAGCACTCATATTTAGGACTGAAAAAGAGTCCGGGTACCTCTGAGGGAAATGAAAATGAAAAGAGGAAAAGGAGTTATGACGAGGACGCAAAGGCCACAATGTCTGCGTCCAGTCGGCGCAACTCTGTGGATAAAGAGACGCTGAAACTGGACCTGAGCTCTCACCAGTGTGTGAGTGTGTGCGGCTGCTGCCCCTTCCAGTACCATGGACACCAGGTCCTCCACAGTCACATTGTTGTCCCCCATCCAGCCCTGGGACTGTGGAGCAAAGCAGCAGGGACTGAGACAGAGAGACCTGAGCATCCTTATGGACAGAAAATTCACACCCACGTTGTGGTCAAACCAATACCCACCAAGCCCACCGCTCAGTCACCCATCTTCAGTGTGTTTGGGTTCATTTAAATAACCTACTAATGAACCAATCACACACAAAAAAAATGTAAATAGGACTAATGATTTCCATGTTGTGTTCTACACAGCACCTTTCTCTTTCAGCATTTTTAAATGAGACACTTCCTCGAGCACTTATTGGGATGCTTCATCTATTTTTGTCATTTAAACCTAAAGGATTGCACTTCATGCCAGTCTCCTGCCACCTATTTGAAAATTTGACAGTAAGTTCAAAAGTTTCTACTTTTAGGCGTCTACAGAGAAGCACTGTTCTTTATTTTAAGTACAAAATGTCACAGATGAATCCAAACATCCTGTTTTAGTTCCCTCTTTCAACTGTGAGAATTGCCTTTTTGTCACAGTAATGTTTGATAGGCACATTTGGAACAACGGCTTTTTATTTTTAAATAAATGATTCTACTTCCCTCCAGAACTCCTTTGGGCACTAGATTGTTTTTACCTTTCACTGAAGGTTTCTCTGAAAAAAACAAGACAGACTAAAGAGCCTTATTGTCACATCACATATATTATAAATAGATATTTATACATAAAGAATTTCTTTGAGAGGACCATTTACAGACTCAGCTATAAAAAGACCCACAAAAAGATAAATATAGTCATGTCTCTGAGGACTATATTGCTTGAGGTTCATCTTAAAGTCACTCAGCCAGGCTCAGGTATCTGATCAGTCTGTTAGGTAGAGGTAAGCATGTGATAGATCTCAGTCTGTGTCTCCCCATCTGGCTCCGAATCCTTAATCTACAGAGGTGCAGCAGTGGACGTGGTGACACTGTAGACAAGGCAACGAGAAAAGATAAGGAGGACTGTTGCTTGCATATTTGTAGACCGCATTTGTGCTCTCTGCATGTCTAAGGAAGTGAAAGAGACACATTTCAAGATTTTATGTGACACTTACGTGACTTCATTTTAACAGTGCTCCATTCTTCTCGGCTGTCCAGCAGTTCAATGAGCTTGTTGCACAGCTGAACTTGGCCAACATGCTCCAGCAACAAGTCTATAATTGGCCCTGCCCATTTACACATGACAGGTGTTGAGATCCATTCGCAGAACTGAAGCAAAACATGACAAAAAATACATTACTTGAAAAGAATATATATATTTTGGTTAATGTGAAACTTTTGTTTGGCTAATTTTGTTCACCTGTGTTGTCCTTTCTGGTGGCTCAGTGCAGTTTAAAGGGAGCATGCTGTCACTCTGCCAAACATATCCATTGCTGCCAGCAGTCCTTACACTGGATTCTCCTGCTGCTGGGTGGGGGGCACTGCCATAAGCACAGGTAAAACAGGAGAGGGCATCACAGCCATTGTCCAAAAGGCACTTGAGCAGAGGCAGATTGTTCATACAAAGAGCAACAAGAGCTGGGAATGTGGTAGCATAAGATGGGATTCTGGCATTTACATCGGCCCCTCTGTCCAGCAGTAAAGACACGGTGCTGATGCAGCCCTGACGTACAGCCATCAGCAGAGGACTGACTGGGTCCAGGCTCAGACTGGCTCCAGCGTTCAGGAGGACCTCTGCTGTTTTGGTGCTGCCGTTGGCAATGGCAAAGTAGAGGGCTGTGGCTCGTCGATCAGCATACTGGATGGAGTGACTGTGGGCCAGTGTGGCGTTTACATCTGCACCTGTCTTCAGCAGCACAGCTGCCACAGTGTGTCTGTTGTGCTCTGCTGCCAGGTGGAGGGGGCTGATCCAACTGTGCCGGAGCCTGGCTCGACTCGTCACAGAGACAAGCAGGGACACAATCCTGAATACAGAATGAGAGAAAAACTTTCTAAAGGCATGGAGCCATATACAGCATCCAATCTACTGCACGTTATAACCACAAATGTTGTATCTGGATACAAATATTATGTCTCGATCAGTGTTTTCTGTCATAATAATTAACAAATTATAGCACTTACTCGTGGTGTCCACACTGGGCAGCAATATGCAGAGGCAGCATTCCTGAGGTAGTGGGTTTATTGGCATCTGCGTTTTTACTCAACAATAAGGCCACAATTTCCCTGTGGCCATTTTTACTAGCCTCATGCAGCGCAGTAACACCGTCACATGTCTGCATGTTCACATCTGCACCTAGAAAAAGCATTTTTACTTTAGAACATTTAAATGTAGATCAGAAATGTGACATGTAGGAGCATTTTTTTGCAGAAAAGCACCTTTCCCAACAAGGTAACACAGTGCCCTCATCTGTCCTCGCTGGGCTGCTACAATGAGAGGCGTGATGCTGTAGGTATTTGGTGGGTTGATTGTGGCCCCGGCTCTTATTAGTATCTCACAGATGTCTGTGTTGTTTCTGGACACGGCCTCGTGCAGGGCTGTCCATCCCTGACCACACCGCTGGTTCACAGTGGCCCCGCAGGAGAGAATGAGGCTCACCATGTCCTCATTCTGCAACTCACATGCTGCACATGAGACACACACGACACCGAGTCATTTCTATACAATCCGCAGCTCCATATAGGCTGCTTTTTTCTCTAAATTGTTGTGATTTCACAGCTGTACCTTTGTACAAAGGAGTTTCTTTGTTATTGCTGCTGATGTCAGGGTCAGCGCCTGCCTCCAGAAGGCACCGCACACACGCCAAGTGTTCACAAGACACAGCAAGCAGCAACGCCGTCTGCTCCTGCAGTGTACGTTTGTCTACTGAGCCTGGATGGGCTAGAACAAGAAGTAAACATATCACACAAACCAGCCGGGTGACTCATTTAGCATTTTGGAGAGAATGTGCAAACAGTGCACCATAACACCTCACTGAATATTTCGAGGTTTTCTTTCTCCGAAACATGTGATTCAAACTGACAAATGTTTTGGGAACACTGAATGCTTTCACTGCCATACCCTTCAATAGGGTCTTCAGGCACTCAGTCTGTCCACAGTAGGCGGCATCATGCAAGGGTATCCAACCATCTTTGTTCTCCTTCAGCAGGCTGTGAGAAGAGGATGTCACCAGATCATTAACAGCCTCCACATCCCCTCTCCTGATGGCAAAGACCATCGGGTCAACATCCCTTGAAAGGAGAAGAGTAAAAATCACTTTAATTAATGCAATCAAGTGTAATTTTACACAGACGTCAGTGCCATTTGATGAGATATAATTGTGATTCAAACATGGATGTTAAATCTTGTTAAATTTGGTGTTTATTTGAGTTTCTTTGACTTTAATGAACTTCATGAAGAAAATATACCAGATATAAATGGACAGACTAATCAGGATATTTTGCTTTTATGCTTCTCTGTACACAAGGATCTCAAGCACACTCATACAAATACACACACACACACACACACACACACACACACACGCACACACACACACACACACACACACACACACACACACACACACACACACCAACACATGCAGCCTCCATGTCCAACAAAAGACTCACTCCGCCTCTGACGCTCCGTCGCTCTGATTGTCTCCTCGCCTCCTATCTCCACGCAGTCGCGACAGAACATTATTACATTTACGTCCGGCGTTACGGAACTGAGATAAGTAGTCAGAATAGCTGAATTTCGTCATTACTGATGGTAGATGTTTGCGGCAGTGTTTCCTCTCACGGTGCGTCGGCGGCGACGGAGCAGCGTGCGGCGCCGCGCAGGGCTCAGCTGTGCGCTCTCGGATTATTTTGGGACTGTATTGTCAGGCGGGAGGGTGACGGGTTTATCCATATATGTCAAAAGACTCGGACATCCAGAGATAAGGCGAACAGCGCTGAAGATAATGCAGCCTAAGCGGAGCTCTTTTCTCACAGCCTTTTATTTTATTGGCTGCGATTCTAAATGAAGCAACCAGACTGCTAGAAGACAACTGCAGAAAATACAAGATAGACAACACGCCACAATAAATGAGTCACCACTCCCTTTATAAAGCCCTGTGTTAGAATACAAGATAGTCTGTACATATTATTACTGAGGCGAAAATGATGAGATAATCAGCCTTTGGAAAACTCACTTAAACTCACTAAAACCCCACAGGAAATACATAATAATAATAATTATTTTTAAAAAAAAATCATCATATCAAATAACATGACCTCTGTTTTATGGCAATGTTTAACACCATAGAAAAATAAAATAATAATAATTTTAAAAAAATCTAATTTCTTTCTCAAAAACTGTGCTTTGGAGTCCTATTGAGGTATTAATGAAGTGGCTTTCCTCTGTAGTATCTGATCTGATATGAGTTCTGATAGTTGTTGACCATACTACGACACCTCTACTATAAATTTAAATTGAACTTTTTTGGTTTTGCTCCAAGGTACACCTGACAAACCTGCCCTATAAAAAGATCACTGTTGCTCTAAGGCAGACCACCAGATACTGGTTAGTGCCTGCAGAATCACATGGGAACACTGATGCAATTGTTCATGTTTATGACCTCAGGGCAGAGCCCATTTGAGTAATTTGTGCAACATTTTTGGATATTTTAGGATACAACTTACTAACTACTGAGTTACAATTAGAAGGCTGCAGTTTCTCTACAAGAGGGATGTGTTTTGTGATTGACAGACTCATTCAACCTGTGGCATCGACAGGAAGTAAAAGCAACCGCAGCAGCAGTTTAGATCTGCTGATATTCAAAATATAGGAAAAACCTGAACCCTTGACCAGTTTAGTGAGGAGATCTGGTGGCTCTTTTATGCTGTGAAGGACAATTCGCAGACATGTTTTGGGTCCATTTGTTCCCTTTGTTGTTGCAAATCAATACAAATCCTATCTGTGACACATTTCTATCCTGATGGAAGTGCTGTCTTACTGGATGCCCCCATCTATAGGGTTTGATGAGTAAGAAAAAGATATCAATCATGTGTTATGGCTTCAATGCTGAGTGCAATAAGGATGTTCTAGCAACATGCTATGTTCAAGGCACTGTAAAAGGTCCAAAAGTTATTATTTGGCTCACATATCATATCCTAACACATGGTGCAAATGTTGAACCTGAACCCCTAAAAACACAATTTAAGCAAACAGCAACATAACTGTTTGCTTAAATTTATCAACCATCTGCATGTCGTTGCATTCTACAAGAAAAGATATCCACACTGAAGTCACAATTTAATATGCAATAGAGCCGCAGCTGCTGTTTTTTTTTTTTTTTGTATGGGGTGTGTTTTTAGGGGTTTAGGTTCAACACTTGCACCATGTGTTAGGTTATATGTTAGCTAAATAGTAACTTTTGGACCTTTTGGTTCAAAATTCATATCCCTTATGAGAACCAGGCTCATCACACATTGCACTTCTGTGGATCATAACCTTCAGATAACTGAGCACTACTTTTTCAGTAAGCAACACTTAGTTATTCAGCACACAGAAACCTTTTTCCTTTTTGTCTTTGTTCTTCAGTTGACATTCTTAGTTTACTTTGCTTATAATTTAATCATGTTAATCCACCACTATGACATTTCAGAACCATGTGCAAGCAATTAACAAACAACTTTATATGTGTCTCTATTCTACGGTCCAAAAAGTAAAGGATTACAGTGCAGCTTAATAACATACTGTTGAAGTAAGTGACAACAAATTTTCTCACCTGAGCGCGTTTGTTGTGGTGTTGGGTGAAGTGTGGAGAGTCAGGGGGTAGGCAGCCAGCCTGTTTTTGATATCACTGTTAAGTCTCTGATAAAGAGACCTGGATCTGTTAACTGCGATCATCACGGGAGATTTGTTGTCCGATCCGAAGACCAGAACATCCAGGATTGTGCTGCTGTCGTCTTCATAAAGAATAATCCACAAAAAGAAAATGAGAAAACAGAAACATGAACAAAAATCACAACGTTTAAATTACAACAAAGCCCTGAGAACTGCAGCATGCGCAGTATAATGCACACATGCAGCATGAATTAGAGCCCAAACTCATTTTAAAGAGCTGAAATCTACACTGGCAGACATCAGAGAGCAGCAGCTCAGCCAAAGAGGGGGGATGCCTTTTAAGGACATGTTGAACTGTGTTTCCACTTGATTCTGCTGCTCCAGAGGCAGCATGATGTGTGGAGTGTAACAGTGAGATATGCAGCATGAAGGATGGCATTACAAAAGCACACAAAGCTGAGATCACAGTTTATTCTCTCAACTATCATTGTGATTAACAGAGTAAGGAAATATTCTGTTTCCACCATTTTTTTTTTAGCTAAGACAAAACTACACACACACACACGGAGGAATAATAGAGATTTAAAAATGGATGTCCAAATATTTTCTTGAAAGCTGAATTTACATGAAACAAGACTTACCACAGAACAGTGTCCCTGATCCTCACTTACAGAAGTCCATTTAAAACATGTTGATCCACAGAACGCATATATCCTCCTGTTACATCAACTCTTACTGTGAAATGTGAAAATGTGCCTGAAGAAGGCACAACACGCAGCTGATTTTTGTTTCACAATCACTTCTTAGGAAGTGTTTGCAAAAAATAACTTCCTGCATCTAAACTGGAAGTGGCTTTTTTTTTTTTAGCTGAAACAAACAAGTCTTGCAACATATCTATTGACGGCTGGGGGAACTAGACTAGACTATGTAGACTAGCTGTGAGGCACATTACTGAAGAGCCCTACGTATTTGCCCAACAAAGACAAACTTGGTGATTCAAATGCAGTCTTGAAATCATGTTGTTCTTTGGTTTTAGGTACAAAAAGGCCAGTAAACACCTGTGAAATGAACTGACATTTATTGTCCTTTAGTGTAAATGTGACAATAAATGCAGGTAGTTATTTTTTTTTAACTGTATACCCATCAGTTTGTGGCAGTTGTATACAACTCTTATCAAAGATCAAATAATGTGTAATATGAAATATGTAGCTTGATAGCAGTGGTGGAACAAATATTTGGATCATTTACTTGAGTAAAAGTACCAATACAGCAATGTAAACATACTCTATTGTGAGTAACAGTACTGCAGAAGATGTCCTACTCCAGTACAAGTATTACCAGGAACAATGTACTCAAAGTATTCAGATAAAATTAGTGGTTTGGTCTGTCTGATTATTGTATTATTATAGTCAACATCATTGGATTATTAATAGTGAAGCATCAGTGTGTCAGCAGCATGCTACTGTTTGAACTACTTTATATGTATATACAGGGGTTGTTACATGATTAATGGGACAGGGAAAAAGAAAAACTAAGTTCTGATCCACATCAGGTTTTCAGTTTTTGGACATTTTCTCTAATGTTTAATTTTTGCTGAGCTACTGGATAATTTGAACATTTATTAAAATAACACCATGCAAGGAGTTTAAAGGTGAAAATGACACTAATTACACATTGCTTTTTGTAAGATGTCAGATGGATTAGAAACCTCTAGTTTAGTCTTCAACAATGTGTTGTATTTCAAAAGCAAGTTCTTTTACCCATTGTTTAAAATCTTTACCCTAAAGCTGTTAAGTGTTTCTAGTATAGTTAAAAGTGGAATATATCCTTCTGAAATGCAGTCTAAATTTGCAGAAAATGAAAATACTCAAGGTAAATACAAGTACTTCAAAACTGTACCTAACAGTACATGAGTACTTACTTTCCACAACTGGATGCCAGTGCATGTGTTGCCTTGTGATAGTCAAAACCTTTAAGGTATACTTAGTGTATATATTAGTCAAACTATAAGACATGAAAGCCACACATGCCTAAACCTCTGCTCTCATTGATATTTGTAGAGTGGAAAATATGGTGGAAACATCTCTACAACAGACAGCAGACATTTTGACATGTCTTGACAGATGCATTGAACATCATTGTATCAACAGTTCTCTAAAACAGATTCAATAAAAACTGATAA
Organism: Amphiprion ocellaris; assembly: GCF_022539595.1. Taxonomy (NCBI): domain Eukaryota; kingdom Metazoa; phylum Chordata; class Actinopteri; family Pomacentridae; genus Amphiprion; species Amphiprion ocellaris. Next base: position 15,410,984 of record NC_072785.1, read on the forward strand.
CGACCGTAAAAGTTAGTTCCTGCAGGGTTGTTTTACTGCATCAGCCTTTATGATGGAGTTAAATAATACCACTGTCTATATGATACTTCCCTACTGGACATACCAGCTTTTTTTGGTTCTGTGTTTAATTCAGCAATTGTTTACACGTTTTACAAACTTGCCAAGAATTTCCAGGTGAAACTGAAGTGAATCACAATAACTCTGTTTCATTTTAGTGTCCAAAGAAGCCCTTCCAGCAGACAGTTTGACTTGTCATAACAGGAAACACACAGGTGTAATTTATATTTGTTCCAGAAAGCCGTGTCTGATACTAACAGTGTTGAATGAAGTTCAGCCCTCATTTATGATTAATAACATCTGTAGTTTTTTTTTAACTATCTCATGTTGTAACATTTGACAAGACATATACTGGCAAAACTAATTTAGATGTATCTGCCACTAATGCTACTATTTTACCTGTGTTTTCATATGTGATAAAGGGAATCATTGCATTTTCTCTCTAATAGAATATTGTAAAGTCTTGACCTTACTATGTAAATTGCCCTCAGATGACTTATGTTGTATCTTGACACTACATAAATAAAACTGAAAATGTGTATGGTTTAACCCCCCTGTTGTCCTCATTTACGGGCACCAAAAAATATTGTTTCCTTGTCTGAAAAAAAATTCAAAAAAAAAAAAACAGCAAAAAAATTCCCCAAATTTCTGAAAATTTGCAAAACCTTCATGAAGAAAATTCCAATAATTCCTTAAAAGTTTCCCTAAAAAGCTTTATTTAAAAAAAATCCCCAAAATTTGGCAAGAAAATTCTTGCAAATATTTTCAAAAAATTAGTAAAAATCTTCCCAAAAAAATCCTAAAAATATCTAAAGTGATTACATATATATCAGTAAAACGTCTAATATTTTCTTTAAGAAAATTCACAAAAAAATCAACCAAAATCCTGGTTGATTTTTTTGTGAATGTTCTTAAGAAACATTTTTAACATTTCATTTTTCCCACCAAAAATGTTCAAAGATTTCCCAAAAATGTTGAAAATGTGGACATCAGTCACTGTGAAAATATATATTTTTTCCACATTGTCAAAATTTAAAATGGGTCAATTTTGACCCACAGGATGACATGAGGGACAAAAAAAGTTTTCATTATTTGACTCGGACATTAAACCACCCCTGTGCAGAATAATGCGTGTGGTTTGCTTCACATTCATCCCCTGAACAGGCGAAGTATTTTTCCTGTGGTTAGGTTTACATGTGCAAGCATAATTTTGTGACATCATGGGGCATCTTTCAACAAGAAACTTCCACGTACTTGATGTGGAAACTCAAAACCTCAACACTCAGAATGGACTTTTGAGTGACGTAGACATTTTACATTCACAAAATCTGGAAGAAACTATTTTTGCATATGTATCAATTCTGAATGTGTGTCTGAGGTAAAAGCAGTAGATGTATTAATAAGAAGCTTTAACAAGGTGATTTAGTATTTGAGAATTCTACAATGTTTTAACAAATATCTGAAGGTTGGAAAGCATGAGGCTTTTTGACCATTTTAAGGATGAAAAGGATTCAGAAGCATTATTATCACGGGTAGCAAGAAAAATGTTATCAGTGCAATGTAATTCTTAGCTCACTGTGCCTCTACCTAGTGCTTTGTTTAACATATTTACAGAATACACTCATTTAAACACACTCATCACTCACATTTACTTATACATTCTGAGGCAGACAAGTTTTGAATATACAAGAACAGAAAAAAAAAGAATATGCATGGGGCAAAAAACATGTGCAATATTTATGGAGCAAAAGGTTAAGATGTGCAAAAATATACAGTGTTGCAGGAATGCATTAAGTCCTTTGGTCAGTGATGTGTGGTGGGGAAGAAGGGAGTGATTGTATTAAACAGTATTAAAGTCTTATTGTTTTGTATGTTTCATTCCATATCAGTACTATAGTGTGACTTGTGAGACACTTCTCAATGTTAAAATCTACAGAGTAGCAGAATTTGTCATGCAAACTTCCAATCGACTCAGTTATCAGTCTATACATTGTAAATCAGTACTTTTTTTAACAGTTCGTAACATCTTGCACAATTTACTGTTATTTTACAGAGTGTCTCCATTTCGTTAAATTACAAATAATAACTACTTAAACCACAGAAAACTTTATGACATAATGCCCACATTAAAAATTTGCATTTTAAAAAATAGGTAATTTGTTCTTTTATAACACTGGACCATAAAATTACACTATCTTGATTTTCGCACAAATTTTTTTCAGCATTTTTTAAATACACATTTGCTGTTATTTGAAAGAATAACATTGTATTTTTTTAAAACATTGTATTTTTAAGGGACTTTTTTTTAACGGATTTTTAAAAATATTTTCCACAGTCTAGTTTTTGATTCCAGTCTTTGCAGTTCAGTTCAAGATTGGTTGGAATTAGGACAGAGTGAGCCCTCTTCGTTCTCTCCTCAGACTAACTCATTTCTATGCCTCTCATTCGGTCCATAGAGCAGAACCGCCTCCCCAGCTGTTGCCATGACAACAGCGAAACGATCCCGGCGCATTCCCCGTTGTCTGGCCCGCGGTTACCAGGCAACAGCTACACAAATCCAGGAAAACATCCGGAGGAGACCATCGATCGTCTCTCCGATCGGCCGAACGTGGAGCAAACTGCAGGACGAGTTTCCTCATCAGAACTCCTGGACGGTACATCCACTGACACCATGACGACTTGCTCACTTCCGGTGTTAATAGACGGCAGCGGTTCTCGACCAAAAGTCAAAGTGGAAAACGGAATAAGAAAGGTTTTTGTAACACAGTCGGACGACAACAGGTAGGACACCAGGCCTGCAAGTGTAATTCTTCTTCTTTAAAATCCAGTTTTTAATGAATTAAACTGTTACTGACAATAAATTTCTTATTTAGTCACAGACAGAAAGAACATGTGAGCCAGACACCTGCAGCAACAGAGGTAGGAGTAATGATGCCTGATTAAAAAAAATATTGATAGTTAGTTGTTGTCGACTTGTGTGATCACAAGAAATACAGAAATACGTCTCTTGTGTTGTCTTTATCTATTGTCTGTATTTTTTTATGGCTTTCTGTGGGTTTTAGCTTTCATTTATTTGCATACTTACTTGTACTCATTACTGCACCAAGGACGTTTGTCTGTTAGTCTGTGCGCAACATTACTCAAGAGCGGACCAACGGATTTGGATAAAATTTTCAGGGAAGGTCAGAAATGACACAAGGACCACCTGATTAGATTTTGAAAGTGATGCGGCTTCTAGTCTGGATCCACGGATTTGTTAAAGATTTCAGTATCATTGCGAGATAACGGCACGTCACTGTAGCTATGACAACAAGTGAATGCTACATCAGCCTGATGATCACATGATTGCAATTCTACTATAAATCCACCGCTGCAGACTTATCCGTTGGAAATCATACAACGACTGAGTTTCACATAAATAAAGCTTACTTGCTCATTTTTGCGCTCTGGCAGAGTTTCAGTGAGGTAATCTTAAGGCTTCGGTGTGAATCGGTTTTGGTTCTTGAAGATGTTTCACCTTCATCCAAGAGGCCTCTTCGTTTCTAGCTGACTGATGGGGAATCCAGGATATATTATCACCCCCAACTTTGTTTATAACTGAAGAAGCCTCCTGAATGAGAGGTGAAGCCCCTTCAAAAGCCTCAAATAGTCGGCTTTTTACTGAGGCTGAGAATCTGTACAGATCTGAGAAGTTTTGTTTTTGTTATGTGCAGACTTCAAGGAGACTTCGAGAGGTAGGAGTGCATACTTTGCAAAGGAGCCTGGTTCTGAAGAAACAGGCAGAGATGAGTGAAGTGGACAAGCGGCTTGCACTCAAACGGCAAGAGTTTAAGGAGAGTGTGGAGGCTATGGCTCAGAGAAGGTCTGAGCTGGAGGAAAAACAACAGCAGGCAAGTACAGACCTTCTAAATTTACACGAATACAAGAATAATCAGGGAGTAGTTGTCCATCACTGATGTTTACATGACATCTATATGACACAGTCCTTATATGGTTGCCTTTTTTGGTTTGTATTTTTGTCCAGACTAAAGAAAAAGTGATGAAATTTGAGAAGTTTGTGGCTGAAAATGAACTGAAACGACGTCAAATGCTGAAGACGTGTGAAGCAACACGGGAGCAGAACATTTTGAAAAAAAGAGAGATAGAAGATTTGACAGAACAACTGAAACAACTTAGAGCCAGGTGGGAAACTGAACCCCATGTGAAGATATCTCTCATTCTGTCACATTTGTAACCTCAGCTTTCCTATATTTTAATTCACAGAAAGCAAGTATTAAAGGAGAGAATGACAAAATACAAAATCTATGAGGACTACCTGATGAAAACACTAGAAAACTTCCCAGGCCGTGAGTTAAAAACTGACTTTTAGCAACTTCTTGAATGAACTTTTACATGAATCTGCTCTGTTTAGCCTATTGAGCAGTAGCTACAAGATGAAACAAACGGCACCATCTGTTTCAGATTACCTTGATAACGGGTCTGAATCTCTGGTGATGCCCATCATCCGCCGCCATGAGACCCTGTCCATCACCCACCAGGAGCTGCTGCAGCGTCTGGGCCGGATGGAGGAGCAGGTGGAGCAGGGCCACCGCCTGCTGCAGAACATGAAGCAGGAGCACAGCATAAAGAAGCTGGTCAGATATACACGTAGAGATGTTTGATTTCTTCAAATGACAGTTCTTGATTGACGATGCTGCTGTTGCAGATGGCCAGCAAAGAAGTGTCTGAACTCCAGAGTGAGTTAGAAACCCTGAAGGAGAAGAACAAGCAGACAGAGGTTAACTTACAGATGGAGCAGGGCCTATCCAGAGAGAAGGTAGGCATTACTTCAGGTAGGATTTTAAAAATGGAAGTGTTGAATAGAAATACAGCCACATGTGCCGTTATCTTTCAGATTGAGGAAGTGGGCAGATTACTTATGGCCATCAACAACCTTGCAGAACAGTGTTATATACCAACATATGGACCACTGGAGAGCATGAATGTGTTGACAATGATGGACATGGTGAAGGTGAACCACTGTGTTATCAGCATTCATTTCATTTGCGCTGCATAATTTTCCCAGATGTTGACTAACCGATTGTTGCAGGAGTGCATTCTGGACAAGGCGGACACACAGAGGAGAGTGAGGAGGCTGATGGAGTCGGGTTCTGCAATGACAAGTACGACAGCTGCGACAGACAAAAGAGGAAGAGGACCTTTGAAAACCATCAGAAGTAAAACACAAATCAAAAGTTCAAGCAAAGTCAGTGGAAAGAGTGAGACATTTAGCTGATGTTGTGGTTTTAGTACGTATCACAGTGTTGGCTCTGACAGTAATTTCACACAGTTGAGTCTTGACATAGAAACGTTAATTTTTGGATTGATATGAATGTTGATTTGAAACAGCTATGCAGCAAATATTGCACTTAAAATGTCAAATACAGACAGTGAACTGAATTCAAATGAGTGAGAGCTGTGTAGATGTTTATCACTGTAATCATTGTTTCATTTTAAAATAAAATGCTTACGATCAAAGGATGTTATCAGAAAGTACTTATCCAGACCTAGTATGCAAAGATGTGCATGCAGTTTCCTCATGTATTTAAATTATACATACAGCAATGAGCAACATAGACAAAAGTATTTAAAATGATGTGATGTTTCTTTCTTATGGTCTTAATTTCATTTAATACATACAGTAAATATAATTTCACAGAGAGAATCTGACTTTTCTGCTGACAGTCCCACATATAGCACATAGCAAACTGTTGTCCCATTTACAAAGTTGGTGTTACACAACACAACACTAACGCTGCTGATTCTGTTGTGTTCCATGTTGTCACATGCTGCCAGACAGTTTTTCCACAGTTTTCCGCTGCAGACGATGATAACTGGTTATATTGCAAAGCTATTAATCTGAGCAATGTGGTTTAAGTAGCAAAACACATTTTAAGAGGCTTCCTGAAGATTAAGTAGTAATCTGGGCTGACTGGCAGGTCCACATGTAAGTGAAGATTTTTCTTTGTCTGGTTTAGCTGCAGCCCAATAGGAAGGACGCTCCAATGAACTGTCTTACCTCCCTGCCTTTACAGCAAACAGCCAATCTGCTCTTCTTCATGCTTCCTACTTTTAATCTACATTTTATTAAACTTTTAATTCCACTATAACACTGTGCCAGTTACAGTTTCCTGCAACTTTGGTGACTCAGATTATAATTACTAAAATTATGGCCATTTGATAAAATGTAAAGCATTACTGTATGGTTAAAATAAACCATAATGAGATACAGTAAAATGATGCATGCACAAAAGTATGGAAGACTTTTGCTGCCACACCAGAAAAATAAAAATGCATCAGTATCATGTTATATCATGAAGTTATTGTTTGCAGATATTTTTCATGTTATACCAAGATGTATTCATATTATAATAAATTATTTTCATATTCTTAGGCTACAACATACACACTTACCATGGTATAAGAATAAACTTTAATTGTTTTAACAGTATACTATTTATCTCATTATAACATGATAACCGAAATTGAAGAAAATGGATCACTGACCTAATTTCATTCAGTCCGACTTCAAACTTCTTCCTCATTCAAACATGTCACAATCTAGTTAATACGTTATAACATGAATCTTTTTGCGTTATAACAGGATAAATAATATAGTGTCATAAACAAGAAAATGTTGCTTTTATAACATGAAAATCTTCATGTCAAAATAATATAAAAATGTCTTATTATAATATGAATTTATCTTTTATCTTCATTTTAAGAAATAAATCAGCAAAATGGCTGAAAAAGTACTGGCAGCTCATTACTCGGACTTTTTCCTTCAATTAATAAGGTGACACTTTCTGTTAATTAATAGTGTGTCCATAGTAAAAACAACACATAAAAGGACACTTTTTTGTATTTAATGGGGACTCTATATACACTATCACTCAAAAGTTTGGACACACTTTCTCATTCAGTGATTTTTATTTAATCATTTTATACATTGTAGATTAATACTGAAGACATCAAAACTATAAAAGAATGCATATGGAATTCTGTTGTAAACAAAAAAGTGTTAATCTTCAGTATTAATCTACAATGTAGAAAAACAAATTAAAAGTATTGAATGAGAAGGCGTGTCCAAACTTTTGACTGCAAACTGAACTTCTGTTAGCTGATGACTGACCTACTGTTACTATTCTAAAAATTATAAAATCTTTTGCAATGAAAATTTTATTCATCCTTGTCTGTCAAACTTTTTGAAATACTGAATCACAGTAAAAGGGAAATGTTCTTTTATTTTGAAACCGTTACAGATTTTCTAATTTATTGCATTGTCTAATACAAGCATCCAAACAGCGACCTTACATCCAATGATAATAATGCAATTTGAAGATATAAATTAATTGAATTACACCCATAAGTTCTGTTCACTGAAACTTTCATACAAGTGTTATTTCACAGATATTTTTTGGTATAATGACAACATTTTAAAAAATGTTATACCTGATAGTAATGGGTATTTGTCAGCATTTGACTGCCATACAATATGCGCACACAGTTTAGGAATTCTTTAGTAGATTATTTGTACGTTTAAATAACGTTATATTTCGCTGATAATACTTCAGGACTTTTTCACGAGTAGTTTATAGTTTTTAGTAGTGTCCCCTTTGTATTCCAGGCTGTTTGTCCTGCAGTAAAAACACGACACTGGCCCTTTAACAGAAACACGTGGTTTCTGCAAACATCCGGGTTTCAGAAAAGTGGAAACAAAAATTGCAACAATGTTTTGACGCACAGCTCCTTTGACGCACGTCTTTGCCAAACTTCTACTTCTGTCATCGTGTCCATGTTGTTGAAATATGAAGGTTTGTGTTGCGGTCGGTGAAGCCGTGAAGCTGCGGTTTGTTCTCAGACAGTGAAGCTGTTTATTTCTCCGCAGATGGAGGACGGCAGCCTGGTTTCAGACTCTGAGGACATCTCTACGCTGTTCTCTGCGCAAACGCCGAGTGCCAAACACAAAGTAGGCTCTTCAGCAGGATGTCACCGTCAGCCGGTCCGCCGCATATTAACCACACTTATTGTCTCTTGTTAGGATTTAAGCTGCCAGTTCTCTGCCGTGAGAAAAGTGCGCGGAGACGGGAACTGTTTCTACAGAGCTTTCTGCTTCGCACACTTGGAGTCAGTCCTGCATAACGCCAGAGCTCTGCAGAGGTCGGTTATTGTCATCGCTGAACTAAATTCTCCCACAGTGGAGGAATGTTGATTACATTCTGCAGGGGAATAAGAGGATCTTGTCTTACTGGTTTCAAATTCAGATTCAAGGACAAGATCGTCCATAGCAGCAAAGTTTTGACTTCTGCAGGATTTGATGAGAGTTCCTTCAGGCACCACCTAAACACAGTAAATAATGCACTCTCATTTAAAACCACACCATTTATTTCAGTGTGCAAGTGAGTAATTCAGGTAGGTTTTCTGCATATTTTGGGGGTGTATTGTATTAAAATAATAGCATTGTTTCCCATGAATTAGTAATTCATTTGTGGTAGCGAAGATCTGACATCAGACATTACAGTCCGCTGTGAAACAAGACCTCATTAATGTGACAGGAAAACTTACCATTCTAGTACAATTAGTTACTTGGTGTAACATTTCATTACATTTTCACCTGCACTTCCATACTCATTTTGAAAGGAAAGCAAATATCACTGCCCATAAATTCTATACAAAGTTAAAAAAAACGTAACTGCAAATGTGAATTATACCTTGAAGAATGCACTTAACTAAAATCCAGACACCCCCGTGATCTCACACCACATCAGGTAATGACTTACCTGGAAGAAGCACTAAAAGTCCAAATCAGTTGATGAAGAGCCCAACAGTTTGTCTCCTCCTGAAGGTTGTGAACGTGGTGGAGCAGTGCCAGGCCCAGCAGCAGGAGGACACGCTGCTCCGGCTCTTCAATGAACCCGTGACCTCTGACGGCCTGGTTCAGTATCTCAGGCTGCTCACCTCAGCGCACCTGCAGAACCACGCAGACTTCTTCTGCAACTTTGTGGAGGCGCCTGATCTACACGTCTACTGTCGCCAAGTTAGTGACAAAGTGTTGCTGCCACCTAGTGAACGAATAGATCATCTGGAATGTCTGTGGTGTTGGAAGTGGATAACTGGAGAAAATAAAAGTGTTGGACAAAGTCTGTGCTCTCTTTTTTCAGGAAGTGGAGGCCATGGCGATGGAGTGTGACCATGTGGACATCTTGGCCCTGACACAAGCCCTGGACATTTGCATCCACATCGTCTCCATGGAGGGTGACGAACAGCAGCTGGCTCACCACATCATTCCAGAGGGAGCTGAACCATCCCTGTACCTCCTCTACCAAACGTCACATTATAACATTCTCTACCCACGACCTCAGCTCTGACCAGCAGGCCACTGGGACTCAACTCAGGAAAACTGACTTTAGTTGAATAAATCGCAACTGGGCTTTGAGACAGTTATGAAAAGAGATTTTTATAAAATCTTGCATTTTACAGCGATGCAACAACATCTGTAAAAACAATTATTGCACAATGTGCGTTAAGTATTTAAATGAATCAAAAAGATTTATGTTTTTTAACATGAATTAAATGATATAAAGCCAGTCAAAGATGGCCTTATTCAATGCACATTTCCATAAACATCTTACTCCTGCTGCTTCTTTTTCTTCTTCTGCCTCGTTTTTTTCTGCTGTGATGGAACACTTTTCTTTAAATCCTGTGTTTTCTGGATTGAAACTCTGGTTAGGGCACTTTCCTTCCTTGCTAGGGGCATGTCTGGCAGGGGGAGTTTTCCCAACTGAGTGGGGTACTTGGTCTTAATCACATTCTTGAATATAGGCTGAGAGATCAAATGCTTCAAATGCTTTTTCATGCCTTTTACCATCTTCTGCTGCTCTCTGTCAGCATCCTCATCCCTTGTGTTGCCTGTGGACACAAATGGCTTTTTCAGCTATTTACTTTCAAAGTTGCAAAAGATTTTAATTTGTTCATGGCGTAGTTACGTTTGTCATACCAAGTAAAAGATCATCATCCAGGTCCACCTCCAGAGCCTCTGCTGCTTGTTTGAACCAGGAGTTGTGCTGCTTCTCCCTGCTGTTGTGATACTCAAAGTTTTCTATCTTTCTGGCCAAGTTTACTCGCTCCTGTGGACAGACGGATTCAGCAGTAAAACATGAAATATAAATTCTTTAAAGTCGCATTCAGAGAGGACCTGATGCTGGTGGATCTCACCTTGATGGCGTCCATGCATTTGGTCTCTATGGGGAACATGGGGAGCTCCTCGTCCTTTCCAAGGGTCTTGTAGATCTTTTTGAAGTTCATCATGTCATCTGGGCCTATTAGCAGCAAACTGAGACCTTCTTTTGTGGCTCTTGCTGTTCTACCGCTTCGATGGACATAAGTCTCAGATGTTCTTGGAACCTGGTATCCACAAATAATATTATTAGGCATTATTACATCAGGCACAAAGTGCAGTAAAATAGTTTTTACAGACAAGATGCAGTACAGTAACTAGAACAGCTTCTATTGCACTCCTACATTGAACAGAGCTAAGCAGTTGTATTCTTTAACCCTCATGTCGTCCTGCGGGTCAAAATTAACTCGTTTTAAAGTTTGAAAATGTGGGAAAATAAAAGTATTTTCACAGTGAAACTTCTGATGTCCACATTTTCAACATTTTTAAGAAATCTTTGAACATTTTTGGTGGGAAAAAAAATGTTAAAAATGTTTCTTTAAGAACATTCATGTAAAAATCAACCAAAATCCAGCAAATGACTTTGGTTGATTTTTGTGAACGTTCTTAAAGAAAATATGAGAAGTTTTACTGATATATATGAAATCACTTTAGATATTTTTAGGATTTTTAAAGAAGATTTTTACTCATTTTTTGAAAATATTTACAAGAATTTTCTTGCCAAATTTGGGAGATTTAGGAAACTTTTAAGGAATTATTGGAATTTTCTTCCTGAAGGTTTTGCAAATTTTCAGAAGTTTGGGGAATTTTTTTGCTGAATTTTTGGATTTTTTTCAGACTAGGAAATAATATTCTTTGGTGCCCGTAAATGAAGACAACAGGAGGGTTAAAAGTGTGTGTTGTGCATATTCGCTAATTTCAGAATGATGTATGAGTTGCTGACCACATTTCACTTGACAGTTGTAAAACATTGCCTGCACCACGTCTCAGGGTTGTGTGTTGGTAAGTCTTATGATTAGCTGACAGCCTCTTCTTCACATTAGACTGTTGTTGTGAGTTTGGAACAGAGGTTACCAAATGTGATTGCAGTTGAAGACAATAAAATCTGTGGGGTTTACCTGGTAGTGAATAACATGCTGAACATTGGGGATGTCCAGGCCTCTTGCTGCCACATCAGTAGTCAGAAGAACACAACTGTGAAAGAAAATTTGAAATTCCAGTGTTGGTTCAGCGTTTGACATTAAAATGTTACATTTCTCAAAACCTGGTGAAATGTTTTGTTTATTAAGACACTGAGGTCATAAGACAAGTTTCATGAAAGAAATGATAATATTGAGTCTTTTTCCTGTAAAATGCACAAATGACTAAATGTGTGAATATCAGTTTGTATGACAGTGTGCAGACAGTGACTGCTGAACTACAAAAATCTAAGGTTAAGGTTCGTTATAACAGAACCATTTCAACGCGTTTGCAGTTTACATATTTTAAAACATTCACTAAACAAGTCCCATTTTTGAAATTTAGTTTTTAAACACGGGTGATCTTGCCAGTATGGAAGCAGCACAGCGCATGTACAGACATGACTAAGTTCATTCAGGTAATTTCCTCAACAAAAAAAAATCATTGCAGTTATTGCAAAACTACTGTGGTTGCAAACATATCAAATCACATATTCTTAACATATGGGAAAGCTAGTCCAGGGAAACATAATCCAGGCCTTCTTTGTGCAGACCAGATAAAACCCTGAAGCCCTTAGTTGCAGTAAACAGGTTTTATATTTCATCATAGGCACATAGTTACTGGATAAAGTTCACACCAAAAGTTTGAGGCTGCTTCTGCAAATGTGTGCAACACTCACCTCTCCCTCTCAGCAAACCTTTCCAGGTTTTTGAGGCGTTGTTTCTGGTGCATGTTGGCGTGTAGAGGCAGTGGAGTAATGTCCAAGATAACCAGCAGGGTGTTCAGTCTCTTGATACAGTCGATGCTGTTGGCAAACACCATGGTGCGTCCAGGGTACTGGAGCAAGAAGTAATAGAGGTAGAAGTCCTTCTCATCCTTCTGACAGTGGATCTGTGTCTCAGTCAGAGTCTCCACGGTGGCCTCCTTTCTAGTGAGGTCGATGACTTTGGGTTTGGATTTAATTCCCACCTTCTCCATAAGGATTTCCAGCTTGCTCCTCTTATCCAGAGTTTTCTTCTTCTTCTGAAGGAGGCGGGTGGGCAGACTGTGAGCCATCGTCAGGGTGGCAGAGAACACAAATGTTTGCCTCGTGGGATTGAAGTGTGTGGTGCTGAGCATCTCCAGCAGACTCTCCAGCTCCGCAAAGTGGCCTCTTTCGACCATGCGATCAGCTTCATCTATGACTAGGCACCTGTATTGTAACACAACCATGAGTAGTAAGAAAAGATCAAAACCCAACAAAAAAGCCTCCTGGATAGATCTCTAGCATAGAAATTAATATTCCTGATCCAGCAACATTTCTCTAGTCTCTTTCCGACTGTTTAAAAGAAGACACACAAGGAATCTCTATCTAATCAGCATTTTGGTGTTTAAGAGAAGATGTAGAGCTGCCAAGTAAAGTTATTAGTGGAGATACCAGTTCCTATTCAGACCCAGCTAAATTTTAGAAGGCAGTCAAATTACATGAAAAAACATGTCGCCACTTGAGTTTCTGTTAAGGTCTCAGCAAACACCTTCTCATTGGTATTTTGTTTAATAATGACTGCACAGTGATCCCTCCTGTAAACAGCAATAATGTGCTTGCAGTCAATGCTGGTCTTTCTTCTCCTGTAGTCTTGTATTCACACTGAAGTCCTACAGGCCTAAAATGATAGAAAATCAATGGAGTGGAGGAAATCATTTTCTCTTAAGTTCTCTAAACCTATGGTTACAAGCCATGTTTGATAGGGCAGATGGTCAGTCTTTCAATAACGCTCTCCAACTATCTCACTGCAATCAGAAATTGGCTAATGTGGCTTCTCCTAAAATCAAAACCCCTGCTGTGTGACTTTACTTTTTCTTTCTCAGTGTGAATGTGAACAAAAAAAATATATGAAAATCTTTTTTCTTTCAAGAACTGAAAAAAGTATGCTCTTTGTCAAAATATGACGAATGAATAAGAAAGATTTGTGCAATTTCATATTTATTATTGTTGTTGCTATTTTTATTTCTATATAGTTTGAAAGGCCAGAGAGAGAAAAACCTGAATGAAGGCATTCTATTGCATTTGAATGTAGAAGTGTACTTTTAAATGTATAAGACAATAAATCTGGACATAGAAAATTTAAAATTAATTAAAATTAAAATTAATTAATGTGGTCTCTAATAACACTTTACACACTACTATACAGACTGCTGTTTCCGCTGTTTGGTTCACCTTTGTTGGTACAAATATGGTGGACAGAAAAGCCTGACTATATAGTACAATTTTGCTTCATGCTGCCTTTCATAGACACAGAGTCTTTTTCCTAAAGGGCAGCAGCTCAACTGCATTTAAAGCTACAGAAAATGAACCAATTTGCAGTTTTTGAGCTTAAAATTTGAAAGACACGCCAGGTGACACGAGAAAAGGAGCACAATATGGTAACTTTAAATTTAACTGTACCACAAATTATACCCTGTAAAATGACCCTATGGTTGAATTAATGCATATCTTAATTTAACATGTGAAAAATATCCTCAGTCACACTGAGGCACAGAACATTATGAAACCAGATTTGATCTGTAACGTACTTGAGCTGTCTGAGGTTGAGTAGATGCGGATGCCTTTCTTTGATTAGGTCCCACAATCGCCCCGGCGTGGCAATAATGATCTCTGGCCTTCGCTTCAGCATCCGTCTCTGTTTCTGCTGTGCCATTCCACCAACCACTATGGCTGTTTTGATGTCTGCACAACAGGAACATCGTGAATATGTAGACACGCATAATATTATTCAGAGAAGCCCCCTATCAATTGATTTATAAAGACTTACCAGTGAATTTAGCTACAGCATCAATATGGTGTTTGACCTGAACAGCCAGCTCCCTGGTGGGAGTGAGGACCAGGCCAAGAAGAGGCTGATTCTGACCGCCAGCAGGTTTTTCATCAGAATTAAATTTTGCAGTTTCAATTTGTGGAACACAACCAAGCAGATCATCCTCAGCTGTTTCTTCACGGGCACTGCCATCTTTATCTGAGTCTTCTTTAATCTGATCTTCAGCGCCTTCATCCTCTTCTTCTGAAGCCTCCACATTGTCCTCCTGGTCCTCTTCTGCTGTGGCCTCATCTACATCTGGTAAATACAAACTCGCCACCTTCGCGGGTGGTTCAGTGTTTTCATCAACTGTTTGTTCTGGGCTGTTCTTCCACTCCAGGATGGTGTGGATCATAGGAATGCCAAAAGCCAGCGTCTTCCCACTTCCTGTAATTTCAGTAACCACATTAGTTTTGCTTGTGAGAATTTGGTAGCAGAGTGATATTAAATGAAAAGAGTGACATGCACTTTATGTTACCTGTCTCAGCTGCTCCCAGTATGTCCATGCGATCCCTGATAGCTGGGGGCAAAACCAGCGCTTGAATGGGAGTGGGCGAACCAAATCCAAGACTGCTCAGGGCATTTAGCACAGGAGAAGGAACAAACAGGTCCTTCCATGCACTCACATCAGTATTTTTGTCTTCAGAACCACAAAGGGCAGCATTCGTCCAGTTCTTTGCCTGCTTTTTGGGGGGCTTTGTCACTTTTTCTTGGCTGGATTTTACTTTTTCTAGTGGCTGAAGATCTGATGGAGATTCCTGGTTTGGTTGTTCTTCTGGGACTGTATCTTGTTCTTTCTGCTGCCTGGATTTCTTTTTCTTCTTTTTGTTGTTCTTCTTTGCAGTCTTTGACTGTGCACTTTGTTCAGAGATAGCGGCTGAATCTTTTGCATCGTCTTCGTTTGCTACCTCATCCTGTCCTCCCTCCTCAGTGGCAGCTTTATCTGTCTGTGTCACATCTTCTGTAGAAGCACTATCTGATTGGACTGATTCCTTTGCAGTCTTATTTTTCCTCTTCTTTTTGGCTTTTTTCTTGGCTGGTTCAGTTGTGTTCTCTCCCTCTTGGCTCTCTGAAGCCTCCTCGCCCTCACTTACTTTTCTCTTCTTTGCTTTTTTCTTCTTTTCTCTTTTTAATTCTTTTGCTGCTTTGGCTGCAGCCTTTTCACTGTCTACCAGACGGTAATCTGTCAGCTCTTCAAAGCACACCAGACCCTCTAAACCTTCCTCGGCGAAGACACTGGGATCAAGCTCAACAGCTTTCCATTTGCCTTTCACATCGATACTCCGTTTGGCTGGTTTCTTTAGCCCAGCAGAGAGGCGCTTGTTCTTCGGGTTTATCTTCTTTACCTTCATTTTCCTACGGTTTGCTGTAAATGATCAGAGTTGGGACAGTATGGTCAATTCCCATCCAGTGGTTAGCAGCGCGTGTGCATCTTATCATTCAGTTAGCTAACTACTTTGTTATCATCTGTTATTAAAAGTTGTTCAAAAACATTAAAGCCATGCAGCTTCATAGATCCTAAACAGAAGTATAAATAATAAAAACAAACATCTTACCCTGACTTGGTGTTGATTCTTAACACGTTAAAATATAATCACATTTGATGACAACCACGGACGACACGAGGGCGCCGCCATGACACATCTGATCACGTGGTTTGAAAAACTTTATTTGTCGACCATCGACAGCAGTACAATTTCACATTAATTTCACTGATATTTGAAACGTTTTGTCGGTATTTCCTGATAAATATGTCTCATCTGTTTTAACAAAAGCAATTTCGTAATAATAACAGCAATTATTCTTTAATACTGATTAAGAGTTGTTATTGATAATTATTATTACTACTATGTTTGACGTCTTGTGTCAGTCACTTGTAGAGCACTTTGAATTGCTTGTGATATCTTTGAATGATGATTAAAAAATGAAATTTGTTTAATTAATTCCTCTTCTTTGATTCCTACACTAGTTAATACTGATAAACAGTTCAAGAACAGTTACGGGTCCCGGTGTATTATAATATGTACATATGGGTGTTATATATGCAATTATTATCATGGGGTCTTAACCTTAATAATTAAATTAGTCAGATAAATTTGTATTTTATACAATATTGTACAATTTTAATCACAATATTTAAATCAATTGTCAAAATTTAAATCAATAATTCATTTGCTTAGTTAATTATACTGGTACCTGAATAATAAATTTAGTCAGGTAAATTAATGTTTAATATACTATTGTAGATTTTTAATTTTAATAATTACATTAGTGTGGTAAATTTGCATAAATGATAAAATGCAGGGTGTTAACCTTAATATATTGTAAGGTAAATTTGTAATTTATCTAATGTGCTTGTGGGTCTGAACTTTAATATTTAAATTTGGCTCAGGTAAATATTCAGAATAAATGACGGAGCCTTGACTTGATTATTAAGGTTAATATCACTTTTATTCTTTTACTTTTATATATTAGTGTTGACCTATTGCATCATTGTATCTGAAGCCTTTTTGTTTTCACTTTGTCTGAATTATTGTTATGTATTCTTCTGGGTATCCTGCTTCTGCTTTGTCTTTTAAAGCATTTTGTATAAGACTGTTTTTAAAACTGGCATATAAATAAATTTTTCTATCATTATTATTTTCTAATAAGCCAAAAGCAAATGTTTTTAAGTCATCCTCATGCGATTATGAATTGAGTCATTCATAAAGAATTTCAGAATTAACAGTTGTGTCTGTAGAGATCAACGCTGATAAACAGTTCAAGAAGGTAAGAGGTGAAGTGATTCTTTTGAAGGCTCTATCAGATAAACTAGAGGTAAAAAAAAAAAACAAAACATCCTTTTGGAGGGACATAAATGCCAGACAGACGGATTGTTTTTGGCTCATCTACGGACAAGATTAAGCGATTTGTTAACAGTTATTACAGCCAGTAGTTACAGCTGATAAAGTGCTGATGTATTCATTTGACAGATGCAATAACAGCAAATTTTTCATTAATTTATTAAATGAAAGTTCTGTGGTCTCATATATATAACCAACACATTTTTCATTTCATATAAGTTTTAGGGTTATTATGGATTTGAGGATGAAATTATTAAGATTAATGTAAAGTCTTTATTAACATTCATCACTTTTAGCTTGTTTTTTTACAGCAGAGGCCAAAAAACCCCATTCCAAACCAATTATAGACTTCAAAAATGCACCAAATTTGCCTTGTCAAAGCCTGAGCGAACACAAAAATCACGTGCAAGAGCTCAAACAGTGCAGCGGTGACGACTAGTTCTTTGTGGGGTCAATCACCCTGCCCATGAACAGCAGGCAGTTTGTGTCTTCATGGTATATGAAGAAGAAGAATGGCCTGTTGACAGTGAAGGTTCTCGGTAGGGAGTAGGGAATAATGCCGACTGTTGTGGCAGCTGCTGCAGTTGTCCCCGTCTCATCCACCTCAATCACAGCCTTGTGCAGCACCTGTGATTTTACAGCAGATATAATAGTCCTCATATGTACACTTCAGAATGTGCGTGTATGCTTTTCAGCGTGGTGAAATTAAAAACTAACCTCTGACACTTTGAGGCCTCCGTCCTTACTGAGCCTTGTCAAATTGGCTGAAACGCTAAAGATGCTGGTCATGCCTATGTCTGGTAGAATCTTGTGCAGGGAGTATGACTGCTCCATCTTGAATTTAGGCATGTTGACTTCCAGTTTGCTATGAAAAAGACATAATTCAACATGCTGAACTGACTGATGAGTCGGCTGCTGTAGGTGTTAGTTGATGTACAGTGTGACCAGAATCTTTTCACAGCACCTCTCCATAGAAAATGTCACAACATTAGCTAAAACTCAACAGATTATAGACAATAAAACAGTAAAAAATCAGTAAAAAGACACACATTACACTTTTCTGACTTTCTAAGCACTTACATTTTTTGCAGCTTTTTAATCCAATTCAGGAACTTCTGACCACTGATCTCTTCATCAATTACAGTGTAGTCCGTTCCTTTGTTGGGTAGCAGGACAAGCATGGAAATACCTTCCTGATACGGCAGCTTTAGCACTCTGGCACCGAGAGGAACATCTTGCATCGTGTAGAATTTGTCTTCCTTAAACATCATTGGCACTTGCACAATATTATAGTTGTCAATGTAGAAGGGGGCACTTTGAGTCAGATTGGGGTTAAAAGGCATCTGCCAGGTTCCTGTGGTTAAAACAATACTCTGAGATTAGTCATAAACACTCTAAGTGAAAGGTAAATATATGTGGAACTATGTAGGAGTGATGCAGCTTACCCTGGAAGAAAATTGTGTTGACTAGCAAGAGCTGGATGGCATCATTTAGGTTAGAAATCATCTCTGTAACTTTACCCTCAGTCTTGTCCTTGATGTATTCATTAATAAAACTGATGGTCCTTTCTATGTCAGCGAAGTCTACAGCTTTGATGTCAGCATCAAAAAACGTCTTCATTTGGTCTTCAAACGTCTTCTTGACCTCAAAATGTTGCCGCATAAAGAGGGCCATTCCTTGGTCCAGTTTCAGCGATCCGTTCTGTGTGATGTTCTCATGAAGCAGCTTAAAGAGTTTCGGGATAAGTTCTGGCTGGTCGTCTGCCTCCAGCTGCTCCAGGTTGAGTCCCTTCAGGATTTCCTCGTGCGTGACACCATCAGAAGCCATCAAAAGTGTAGTGAAACTGGTGGAGATGCTCAGAGGTGAGAAAAAGATATTCTTGTCATGGTAACTGGATATTCGTCTGTAAAGGTTCATGGCAAAGTCCATATTTTTAAGAGAGAGATCTGAAATGCTGGCGTTTGGAAGTTGTGCTTGGTGGACAGGAGCGAGGAAGCACAAGTAGGTTAGGATGAAAATGAAGGCCATCTTCAGTTTGGGCATCGCAGTAATCTGAGTCTGGAAAGATATGAGTGCACAACCAGAAACATGAAGATGTTAAAAAGTACAACAGAGCAGTAACAAAATAAGCAAATCATCTATCAAAAATATAAGCTTACTCTATCTCTCTTAAATAACGTTTCTCCATTAAAGTCACAATCTAAGACATTGCAGTAAATTCATTTTCAATTGTTAGCTGTCATTTTAATACTCTTCTCCAAGTCTGTCATACGTACCGTTCAGCTTGGGCAAGATTGTGTCTGAAAACTCTACACATCTATTATTTGGGGAAACAAAGTACAAGTGTACTCTGAGAGTTACACATTAACCACAACAGACAAATTGAGTCACGACTGTTTTTTGAACATTTAGGGCCTCTTTTACCAGAGGTGATGTCACAAGGCTCATCAATAAATAAATAAAGGCAGGAGAAACGTTCAGAGGAGTGAATGTCACTTTAATCCTGAAACATGAACCAGTACATTAAATGAAAGAATGTGCTGCGCTAACATGAAACGTAACAAAACATGATGAATTTGTACTCATTGTAAGAATGCAGTGAATGAAAAATAATGCAATGATAAAAACCCAACTACCAACACTTTATACTCTTTCACAAATCTGTTGTTTAAAATCGAAAAAGACTAGCAGATCCAAAAGACACAAAACAATCATCAAATAATGGAATCTTCCTGGAAGTCATCCAGCATAATTAGTCAAACTCTGCATCACATCTGACAGTTTTTGTGGAGGCAACATGATACATTTACGCTGAATGACCATCAGGTCCAGAAAACATAATAACTGTAAACAAAGGCTAAGTGTGTTAATGAAGTGATGTAGTTTATTCACCTAAAAACAGACTCTGTTTTTTTGGACTTAACAGAATCTTGTAGAGAAAAATGTGAAATTTTAAAGTAGGCAAATGCAATAAAATACAACTAACTCTTCAACGTGTATGCCCTGTAATACATTTTTGCTACTGTATCTCTGTGAATCTTCAATCATAAAAATTTAGAATTTAAATAATCATTTCCTTTATTATTTCTAAAGGTCATCAGTCAGCAGATGACTTGCATGTCTTTAACCCATTTATCTTTGTACTTCTGATGTGTACAACAATACTGTGAGCATTATTAGAATACAGAATAAGTCGAATCAGTGCAGTTAAACAAGTACACCGGGGCAGTAACATGCAAGCGTAAAAGTATCAGGTCCTTGTGAAGGGATGTCTACAGGTGAATTACCAAAATAATAATTAAAAACTTCCCTACATGGTTCATGGCAAATACTGATTAAGAGAAACAACAGATGAAATCAATACCAAAGAGGCTTCATGGACATGTCTGAGTTTTTTGGTTTTCAGTGATCATACTGTGAAGGAAGAATGAATGATGCTCTTATCCATCAGCTGCAGTTTCATGGTGTTTACAAATTGCTTCTTTGTTCCCCATTACAGCTTATTCTGGAAAAGATGTGAAAAATATCCATCTGCGACAAGTATCTTACACTGAGCAAACAGTTCTATACAATTTCTACTGTTGTTCCTCACAGTCCATCCAAATGGACAAAGCATCCTTAAATTATGGTTGTCAGCTGTCTAATCAGAAAATCCATTAAGCCTACTTGTGCACTAAAAGGTAACAACAAAGCCACAACATCAGAAAAATGCGGCTGTCTAAATAACTGAGAGATCACTCGTAGATGTTCAAGTAAAATGACTGATGATGTCGGGAATAAATAACCAACATGTTAGTGCTGCTAGCTAAAAGATATTTGAGTACATGAAAATTTTTCAAAAGCACAATAGTGCTCTGGTGGGGTGGGTGTTTTTCATGTTATGTTCTACAAACCCAAATTCCATAAAAAGGTAGGAGGCTATGTCATTATCTATAAAGCTTTGAAATGTGGTCTAAACATTGGTCTCATATGGCTTTCACAGAACGCCTGTCTCAGCATGTTTTCACCTCCAAACAAACACACATCCTTTTGTATGTTATTTCTTTTCGCGTCTTCCAGCAAAAAAACGAGAATAAAAAACAGTATACAATAGAAATAGAAGGCGCCATGGTAAAAAGGCAATTGCAAACTTGGATTAACTGCATCATGAGTCCAGTGGTCACCCTTGTCCCAGTCTCAGTGCCTCACTGAGTCAGATCAGACTCAGTGCTGCCTTCTCTTTGTCGTTCTCTTCTCTATAGCCTGTCAGCGAACTAAACAGGGGAAATGTGTCAGCCTTCTGACTGTCCTTATGTTCGCATGTGCAAAAGGTTAGAGGAAGGAGCAAAGCTACCCCCGTGTGGGGTTGCCAATCCAGGCAGTTGGTAAACAGCATAGGCAAACCTTTCACAATGTCACTGGCTGGGCTTTTGTTGTTGGTCCTCCTCAGAGCCAGTGTTCACTGATCCTAGAAAAACAAAGTGGGCTGGGGTTATTAAATTTCCCAACTTTCTTGGAGAGGCTATTAAAAAAAAAAAAAAAAAAAATCATGATATGACTTGCTCACCTGAGCCGCCTGTTGATTGTGCGCCTGGTTGTTGAGGAATGTTTGACTGAGCTTGTTGTTGCTGCCTAAACAGTCAACATAGAGGATCTCTATCAAAACCCAGCATTTGCTTTCTTTTTCTTAAAGGGGTGGCCAGACTATTGAACTACAATGGAAATGAATGTTTTACAGAAGCCAGTTGAACCTACCGATCAAAGTAGGCTTGTCTCCTCTTCCTCAGTTCCTCAGCCGTAAGTGTCTCAGTCTGGCCTTCTCTCTGACCTCCTGCAGCACTCCCTGCTGCCTGGCTCCCTGATTTTAAATTTCGCACTTCATACTCTGAAGACTTGTTGCTCATCACCGCTCCTGTAATACATATAAAAACAAAACAAATCTACACATTTTAGCATTTACTTCAGTCAAATACAAAACGGTAAAAATTACAATCAGTACATGCACACATATTACTCTAAAAGCAATGCTATTACTATGAACCTGAAACACAATTTTTGAAAATCATAAAGAAATCTGAGAATCGTGTTTTTCTAAACTGTAAATACAACAAAGAAACATTGTTTTTTTTGTAAAACCTCTGGATGACACATTCTTTACCTTGCATGCTGAGCTGTATGGCCCTGCGAAGATCAGCTTCTTCATCCTCCACATCTATGTCCTGTCTGCTGAGTGCCAGAGCTCTTTTCAGCTCTTCATCTTCATCCACAACCTCATCCTCCACACCAAAGCCCATCTCTGTCTGGCCCAGAGCTGCTGGCCTGCTGCTCACAGTAAACAAAACAATCAGTTTCCACAAGTAGGTCAACGGTTTATTTTTAGCAATACAGTGCACAAAGTGTCAGATTTTGAGGAATTCATGTGTTTCCCATATTGCACAGACGGCGCATACAAACCCTGCACTTGTTTGAGCCTCGTCCTCTCCGATGAGCCTGGGCCGCTGCTGCTGCTGCACCCTCATGATCCCAAGTATCTGCTCTGCTTCACACTCTGGGAGGTTACCTCGGATCACAAATATGGAATAGCCTGGACAAATACAACTTTTGTTATATTTTCTGCAGTGCAACATGCAATAATGCTGTGAATAACAGTCAATTTTACAATACCTTCTTGTTGTAACTGTGCAAGGAAAAGGGCTAGATAGGTGTCTGATATCAATTCTGGTCCAGTCAACAGTGAGTTCAGGTTAAACCACTACAATGAAAACAGAGCGTCTTTAGTAAAACAGGCTGCATTGAAATAGTTTATGAAAAAAAGTACCTCATACCTGTTGTCCAAGTTTGCGTATAGTGAACCAGTGCTCCTTGTAATTGCAAATAAATGCTTTCTCGTTTCTGAAACATGAAAGTCACCATCAGCTTAGACTGTAAATGTGAATACAAATAATCCATTATACATTAAAGTATTAAGGAACTTTACATTGGGTTTATCATCAGACTCTGGTACTCCCGACTGTTGAACAGGATTAGCTCCAAGCCCCACACTCGCAAAGCATTACTAATTACCTACAAAAATCACAAAACAGAGACAAAAATAAGCATTACTAACTTATAATGGTCACTGATTCAATATTTCCTGACAACAAAAAGTGATTTTTTTTAAAAACTCACTTGTATTGAAAAGAACCCACTGTCATCCATGTTCCCAGAGGGTTGCTATAAACACATCGAGGGAACAAAGAAAAAAAAATATAGAAACAGTTTGTTACTAATGCCTAGAAATATGCTGCTCCATTAATGCCTTCTGTCTCCACTCACCTGTAAGAAGGTCCTGTACTCCTCACTGGCCATCCCTCCCTCCGCCATTCTCATCCTTTCTTCTTCATCAAGCTGATGAGCAATTGAGGACAGATCCACGGGAGTAAAATACTCACCCTGCAAAAGGTTGTTGAGGCAGTGCTGGGCACAGAGGGAGCCCTCTTGCTGCAGATTGTTAAAACCACCGACAAATGAGCTTTCTGACATGACAGTACGGTTTAATAGGTTTCACAACAACTTAGTGAGCTTTGTGGAGATTAAATTACTTTAATGTTTTAGGATTAGGTCTGTTGTCATGATAACAGTCTAACACCAGTAGTTTGAGCAACACAAAACTATGTAAACAACATGTCTGTATAGATTCCCAGTCGCCCAGTCTTGGTAACCCTGACAGTCTCATTAAAAAGCAAACAGACTTCTCTTATTTAGTTCAGTTCTAAGTGTTTTATCAAAATCCTCAGATACAAATTATCCTCCCCAAACTTAGATTGTAATAGCCATCTCAGAAGAGGAGGATTTTTTAATAACGTTGTTTTTAAAGTTTCCACTATTGACATACTGACCAGACAGTTTTACAGTCATTCACACCTGACATGTTACTTTTGAGTCCAGGGTTAGTAATAAGCTATTAGTCATAGGTTTGGGAATAATAATATATATCTGGGACTCCCCATCAGTCAGCTAGAACCTCAGACGCTACTTGGATGAGACATGAAACGTCTTCAACAACCTAAGAAAGAAGTCCAGTTGCTTTCTGCTGAAGCTCTCAGGATTACGTAAACAACAAACACAACTACTCTTATTATTCTTCTATAACAACAAAACGCTGTGCTAAGCTAGCTCGTTTACTAATATGACAAAACAATACGACAGGGGTCCTTTAAAGGCTTTCTGCGTCGTTAGTCCTAGCTGAAAAGAAACTTTTCACCATCTCTGACTAGCAAGTGAATTAGCATTTTAGCTGTGTGAACAACAATACTGCCAAACACTAGTACAAATCTCTTAACATCGGCTACATAACGGCGCTAAGCAAACCGCCGCCACAAGTCCCGAGGCTTTCCGAATAAACACGAGCTGTTACGTGCTGCTAAATATTTTCAGCTAATTGTTTAAACTTACTTTCTCATGAAATATGGAATCCATATTCAGCTTTCTGTCAAACATTCAACTCTGACCTCTAGCCCCGCTGCATTCATCACCACACGGAGCAGGACGATCTGAAGCAGCGCCATCTGACGGCTCCACCATCTCCGTTCACATCAGGGCAGTCTCCTAGCGACACCTCCTCCTTTACGGCAAATGGAACATGGCGGAGAGTGAGAAATCCCCAGACGGACTGGAGCTCAGCAAGGTACGGTTTTCAGATAGCTAATACAACTGACAGTGCCTCCCGAGACTCAGGAACAAAACACCGAAGTATAATTTGTTAATATATTTGAACAATATGGGTTGAACGTGCAGTGAAATGATAGCATACTACCAAGCTAACAGTCATAGCTGGCTATCTGCTAGCTACCTAACTAGCGTCAAAATGTTAACATGTCTCTGCCGAGGCTGCACTTTATTTGTTGTCCACCAACAGTGGCAGTATGTCTATGTTCATGGAGTGAGGAGTTGTATGAATTGACACCACAGTCGAAGAAAACATGGACCTGTTTTTCGTAGTGTGTTTCATTTTGTGATATTTTGATGGTCGCTTTTGTCCGAAGTGCTTCACCATGAGTTTCCATGAGTTTATAAACGTTGAGCCCCATGATACCAACTTCTTAATCTGTTATTTTAACGTCTGTTCCAATTTATTGTCCTTTTTGTTCACAGAGTGAAAGCGAAACAGACTTTGGTCCTTAGCTGGATGTGATTTTATGACGTGGCCTGTCAACTCTTGCCAAATTAAATAAGACATGTAACATATAACATATATTCATATTTAAGGGTGAGATATGTTCAAAAATTAGTAGGTGTTCAGTCTTTGTTTCGATCCTGAGGATCATTTCAGCCACTGCTTTGCTGGATTTTTCTCACTGACAAGTCAGTTGCTAGTTGTTTTCAAGTATATGGCTTGGTATACAGCTTGTTCTTAGAGAATACAGACGAAGGAGTAAAAGTCATCAAGTTACCAGGAAGTAGGTGCTGGAAACGTAACAAAATAGCCCTGTGAAGTATAAAACAATATTCAGTATGAGCTCCTGCAGGCATGCATGCTGTTAAATAGATATGCATATAAACAGCTATTAACTCACCAACATTATTATTATTATTATTATTATTATTACATTTTACATGTCCTCGTGTTACTCACACCTCCTACTTACACTGATCTACTGAATATCACTTGTCTGTTGTTGATTTGACATTTTTGATGTGACATACATTTGTAATGTGCTGTACATAACATAATGTGATGTATAAGTGGTAACAGTGTTAGTATTTCTTGTCATGTAGCTCCATGACTACTGAAAATGCCAAAACTATGCTGAATACATGGTGCTGTGTCAAAGTAGAAAACCTTCCGTAATTCAGGAAACATCGACAGGAAGCAGTGTGACTAATGCCTTGCTACTAACGTAAGTTTTATGAGAATGATGAACTATCCTGATAAATCATTACTTAAGCTCTTTGACTTTGATGCCAGGTTGGTTATCATGCACATTTCCACCCAGCAGATATCCAAACGCAGAACAACGTGGAAGCGTAGAGCAAGCGTCCACAGTTGACACAAAATAACAATAAAAAGTTCTGCATTTTTGTTATATGCCCTTAAACCAAAATTTGAAGTCTATATTGAATAGTAATCATGCACTACTGAAATAAGTATTTTTATTTTATTTATTACCAAATTATGCATCATTGAGACAATTGTAGCTGATTCATGCAGTTTTGTGTCAGTAGGTGTAGACAGGACAAGTGAAGCTGGTTATGCTCTTCTCTGTTCTGCAGGAGTGGCAGGAGGCTGCAGACAGCAGAGCGGAGTTGCTCCGCTACCTGAAGGAACAGGTGCCACAGATCTTCTGCCTGAAGAAGGATGCCAGCCCTCAGGAAGAAGAGGAGCTCATGCAGAGCCGTCTCCTCCACCCACTGGAGTGTTTTCTGTTTGGAGAGGATCCTCAGGAGGGTCTGGAGAAGCTCAAACAGGGCAGCACCTCCTCCCAGCTCTGCGGACGTGTGTTCAAAGAAGGAGAGACCGTCTACTCCTGCAGGTCTGATATACCCTCTGATCTTCTGTAATAATTAAGTTATTACGCTGACATGCATAGTGGTTGTTATAAAACACTACATTTTCTGCTGCCCTCAGTGGCTATTTATTACTATATGATGCCAGGCTCTCCAAAAACAATTGTTTTGGTTATTACTAAATTTAGGCATTAAATCTGCAACTATAAAAAAGATGTACAGAAGATAGACCCAATGCAATGTGGGGTTACTGGATGAAATGTAAAGCCCCAGAGTTCAGAGACAGGCATATACCATGGAAGCTATTGGACATCATCAAGTTCATGAAATGAGAAAAGGATGTCCTCAGTAGATTTTAGTTCTACAGAATCTAATTACACTACAACACCAAAGTATTTAGGCTAAGTGTTGAAAATGAATAGTTCATGTGTAGACTCTCAGGTTTCAGTGTGATGCAGTCTGTGAGTGAACCTGAATCATGTGAAATACTGTATTATCCACACAGATGTTTACATCTCTTCATTCATCAATTTTTGCAATATTTTTTTTCTGCAGTTGCTTCCTGAAACAAATTGTATGTCAACATGAGCTGGGCTGTATTTAGTTACTAGTTTAACTTAATTGTTTATGTGCATGCATTTTAGGCATAATGATGGTCAGTGAATATAGCGAGAATGACAGAAATTCTTTAACTATTAAAATATACATTGAAACATTTTCAAAAAGTCAGTTTAACATCACAATGACGAGAATGACTCATGTCTCAAGTAGTACATTTAAAGGGTCTCTGCTTTAATAAAGAAGTGAGTGTATGTTCCCTTACAGAGGGGTTTTCTACCATTATAAGACTTCAGTGTTGCATCTAAATGGTTTTATGCAATGCCTGAGTTGAGTGGACAGATAAACTGCTGAGAGTTCTCCACTACGCTGGAGAGAAAGTAAACCATCCTGATCTGAGTAAAAGTTGAAATCATATTCTGAGGGCACTAGACAATTACATGTTCATATGTTGTTTATGAATGGAGAGTTTGCAAGTCTTATTCATAGCCTTAATGTTGATGGGCTAGTGACTGCTTTTGATCTGTTCATATTTGAGCTTTTACGAGTTAATTAAGACTAAAAGTGTTTGTCTAGGCAAGGTTAACCTGCAGGAGGTTGTGAAGGGCCCTGTGTTTTGCTGCCACAGAGGAAACGCATACATAAGAAGCAGGGAGAAAATTACTGTCACAGATGATGAGCTCAAGAAGACAGTCGGAAAATTCTAATGCACCCCCTTCACATGCAGCGCCTGTAATCCTTCCACAAGCCTTGCAAAACCCTGCCCTAATAAAATTAAGGTTTTGAGTGAAATGAACATATAGAGGCAAAACAGATAGTGTGATTATATAATGAGACAAATGTGTGTTTGCTGTTGTCACCGTGGATGTCACATCGATGTAAATAGGTGGGGGTAAAACAGGGGAACTCAGCCTGCAGTTCCTTTTGTACTCGAAGTAGCATAGCTTCTGATTCAGACTTTTGTTGACATTTGCTCAATCAAGTAAAATAAATCCTCTTCAACCTTTTTGCAGGGATTGTGCAATAGATCCCACTTGTGTCCTGTGCATGAACTGCTTCCAGGACAGCGTGCACAAAAGCCATCGTTACAAGGTTTGTGTCAATGTAAATGTTTACATTTTTAATAAATTCCAATACCCCCCTCCCCTGGTAAATGGGGAATAAAGAAAATCACTCATTCTTAGTTTTCTGCCCTGAGGTCAGATATCTTTACATGGCTCAACAGATACAAAAGCTTCCTTCCCATTTCATCCTTGCGATTCACTTCTGTGCACAATTAGCTTTAGTTTATTTCTAAATCATTATAGAAGTTTATATTTGGCTCTTCATGTTGGAGCCCCAGGGTTGTGTGTTAATGCTTTCCCACAGCTAAAGTAGATGTCTAATTTAATTGCCGTTGTGTGTATCCATTACTCGCCTTCAGTGACATACAGTATGTGCTTTTTTTTCCAGATGCATGCGTCATCGGGCGGGGGGTTCTGTGATTGTGGGGATGTAGAAGCCTGGAAGATTGGCCCTTGTTGCTCCAAACACGACCCGGGGGCAGCCACTGCCATGGTAACGGTGAGTTATGTAACTGAGCGGAAAGAGGAACGTGGGAGGGACGTACTTGTCCCATTCTGTGTCAGTGAACCCCAGAATGCTTATTTTCCCATCTTAGTCCTGGATGTTGCTCTATTGGCTGTAGCTTTGGATCCGGAAATCAGAAAGAAAAGCACTTTGTTGACTTGCCCTAACTGAGAAAATCCACTAGAATCTAGGTTTAGAGAGTGTGAAGGTAACTTAATGCAAATATGCTAGTGAAAAACACTTGTCTTTTTACATTTGCTATAATCCTGCTGAACTGTGCAAGGATGTACTCAGTTGAACTTCCCTTACCAAAAGCTGCTGGTCTGGCTGGTAGCAGTTGTTTGACAGGCGTTTGCTGATCACAGTGTTGAGGCTTACCACTGATAAGATCGTGCTCAGTGGCTTTGAGCATACGTACAGCTTGACAGCTCTGTGCCTTTTTCCGTAAACAGCAGGTGCTTCAATTAAGAGACATCCCTGGCCACAGTCTCGCAAGCTGCTTTGTGTTTACTACGCCAGACCTGAACCCGTGCTTAATCAGCATTCACACGTCACATGACTACAGCAACATGTCAGCTTCGAACACAAAAACCCATCATGCCGTTTCAGACCTCTTGTTTAGATTATGGTAGTTTCCAGTGCTTGTTCTCATACAGTAGTGTGATGTTGAGGTTGGTGTAAATACATAGACTCACTGTTTGTTTTGTTTGGTTTGTGTGTTAAATGTCAGACATTCGTATGAAATACTATGCTGCTATGTGAAATGTTTGCTCTCAGGCGATTTGATAATAATGTTACCGGGTGAGCTGCCTGTTTTGCTCTCATTAAGAAAAATATTTAGACCAGTTCCTTATCACATTATAGACTTACTGCTCATGATACAGGAAATGGGGAATTAATAAAGGTTATTACAACAAACTCTGACCATGCCAGATCAACTTCAGTTTCTATTAAGTTGCATATTTGTGTTGAACATTTGTTTTTTGTCCTCATTGTGGAAAAATGTTTTACTATAATTGTATTATTTGTAATGATCCTGTGGTTTGTTTTTTTATTTATTTGAATTTATCATTAATTTAACTGGACAACTTGAAATATGTGAGAAGTGTTTCTGCTAAGTTGATCATAGTGTTTTAAGTAAATGAAATGTTAATCCCGTGTTGTTGTTTAATTTTGCACAGGATGAGTGTGTGCTGGAACCTGAACTGCAAGAGCGTGCTGAGAAGCTGTTCCGGGTACTGCTGTGCTACATCAAAGATTTTTTGGTGTGGGAGGAGAACTTTGAGCTGCCGGCTGAGCTCCAGCCTCGGTACGGCCTTTCAGATCACATGTAAACACAATGTGTAAGCATAGCACTCAGCTTAATTTTGACAGCGTATTTCTTCATCCATGCAGGACAAAAGACAATGCTTACTACTGTGTACTGTACAATGATGAGCACCACTCATACGATCACGTGATCTACACCCTGCAGCGTTCAGTAAACTGTGATCAGGCTGAAGCACAGACACACACGGCCCTTATTGACAAGGAGGTATTTTAAAATTTAAATGACTTCACTGTAACAGGAAAACTAATTTGAACTGGTTTCTATAAATACCCTCACCATATAAACAGCACCTTATGTAATTATTGTTAACTGTTGAACAGGGTCGACGGGCAGTAAAGAGGGGAACGTTTCGTTCATGCCAGCAAGCAAAAGATCTCATCAGGGTAAACACTGACAGTATACCTATTTAAAAGTTATTTTGAAAATTTAGAAAAAAAATCACAGTTCTACATTTTTGCATTTCAAAGAGAACTCCAACTCTTTCTCTGTTGTTTTGCAGGCCAACTCTGAGCACATTTCGCTGCTGCCACTGCGTGTGGAAATCCTTACAGCAACAGTAATGGCTCATCAAACTTTTGCGCTGCGCCTCGGCCCCTGGTTCCAGAAGATTATTGGTTACTCAGGTGCTGGCATCATTGTCTTCATACTTGCATCACACACATTTGATAGCTTTGTTTCATATTTGTGCACATTTGACAGATATTTTTTTCAGTCAACACCTAAGTATTCAACTGTCAATCCACTGATGCATGACCGGTACTTTGTGTTTTGTGCAGTGGGCTTCAGGCAGGCCTTCTGCCAGGTGGCACTAGAACCAAACGCAGACAGAGATCAGCCTTGCCTCATTAGCAGACTCATGCTGCACGATGCCAGGATGTACAAAGGTAAACAGACCTTTGCTGGGTTTTTATACATAAAAGCTTAACCTCAATTCATTTTCCCCTGACACTAACAAGAAGAAAACATTTTTTCTTAATTTCTTCAAGGAGCTCGCAAGATAGTTCATGAGCTAATTTTCTGTAGCATGCTGATGGAAACAGAATTCAAGAGGCTTTTTGCAATCGAGTTTACAAAGGTGAGCAAAAATCTAAAATGTTTTCCATTTTTTGCTGTTTTTTTTTTTTTTTTTACTTTTTTAATTTATTCCCTGACTTTCTCCTTTCAGCACTACAAGCAGCTGCAGAAGGACTTCATCAACGATGACCACGAGAGGAGTATATCCATCACTGCTCTGTCAGTTCAGATCTTCACTGTTCCCACACTAGTGAGTGTTGTCTCCTGTAGTAACATACACCATATGCATAATGAAAAGAGAAGGTATGCAAATCCTTGTGTCCATGCCTGATCTTCTGACCGTTCCCTGTCTCTACATTCCTATTTCTCCTTAAGGCCAGGCAGCTCATTGAAGAGGGCAATGTCATTAAAGTGATAGTTGATACAGTCCTGGAATTGCTACGCGAACACCTGGATGATAACAATCGCTTTTTCTTCCTGGGCTACAGCTCAGACAAGTTCTCACGCATCCAGGTCATCTTCCACGACCTCAGGTGATTTTAAAAGAGCAAGACAGATTTTTTTAAATTCATTGTTCTTAATTTTTCTTTCTTACCTTTCTCTAAGATACAACCTATCTTTGTCTCTCAGGTATATTCTGATCAGTAAACCCTCAGTATGGACTGACGAGCTGCGGGAACAGTTCCTAGCAGGATTCAAAGACTTTCTTGGGCTTCTGAAATGCATGCAGGTACAAATGACTCAAATCATGAACCATTCTTAAACAGCATTTAAGAGCTGCACTATTACGGTGTACAATTATGGTTATGGTAACAAGCCACCCAAATATTTAGTAAATCCTGACCTTTTATTTCGTTATCAGGGGATGGAGGAGGTGAAACGACAGCTTGGTCGACACATTGCAGTGGAGCCAGAATGGGAAGCTGGCTTTACCCTCCAGATTCAGCTCCGTCACATTCTTGCTATGTTTCAGGACTGGTCTTCTTCTAATGTGAGTGGCCACTACACTATACACTAAAGTGTTATATTAAAAATACAGACACCTTAATGCCAAATATACACGTTCTGGCTCTGTAATGGTTTTTTGTCTCCACCTGTCGTTAATTTACCTGGCACATGTTTGTCCATCAGCTCTCACATGCGTCTTGTAAGCCTTTTTTTTTTAATGTGTTCACATACACACATAATAAAAACTTGATGTTTACAACTCACAGTGCTCCACAGATGTAGGTAACAGATCAAATCACATTACTGTTGATGTCACCACCCAAAAACATATAAAAGTAAAACTGATAACAGCACAGATGTCACAATGCCGGAAT